>NW_026697409.1:0-73701 GCF_030435755.1 Ochotona princeps | reverse complement strand
TGGGCATATTGAAGAAGGATCAGCCGAGTGGTTCTTGTGGGAGAACAACTCCATTTGGCTCACTAACTTCACACACCATCAGGCTTCCAAGCAGCTCTCAAGGAAACTCAGTTTTCACACTCTATGCTTAGTGCCCTTTGAGTGCCTAGGACTGAAAAGAAGCTTGCTGAGCATCCCACACAAACGAATGCTCCACATGCGGGTTTCACATGCCACCAACTCCACATTCACAGGCAACTTCAGCGATACAGCCATTTTCAGACAGCCCTCAATGCAAAGGCTCTAGACGTAAATATTGGTGTGAGAGCTAATTCAATCAAGGAAACACTGCATGTTGGTGAAGGGCATATTGAAGAAGGATCAGCCGAGTGGTTCTTGTGGGAGAACAACTCCATTTGGCTCACTAACTTCACACACCATCAGGCTTCCAAGCAGCTCTCAAGGAAACTCAATTTTCACACTCTATGCTTAGTGCCCTTTGAGTGCATTATCTAGGAATGAACCTGGTAGAGCATCCCACACAAAACGAATGCTCCACATGCGGGTTTCACATGCCACCAACTCCACATTCACAGGCAACTTCAGCGCCACAGCCGTTTTCAGATAGCCCGCAATGCAAAGGCTCTAGACGCAAATATTGGTGTGAGAGCTAATTCAATCAAGGAAACACTGCATGTTGGTGAAGGGCATATTGAAGAAGGATCAGCCGAGTGGTTCTTGTGGGAGAACAACTCCAGTTGGCTCACTAACTTCACACACCATCAGGCTTCCAAGCAGCTCTCAAGGAAACTCAGTTTTCACACTCTATGCTTAGTGCCCTTTTTGTGCCTAGGACTGAAATGAAGCTTGGTGAGCATCCCACACAAACGAATGCTCCACATGCGGGTTTCACATGCCACCAACTCCACATTCACAGGCAACTTCAGCGCCACAGCCATTTTCAGATAGCCCTCAATGCAAAGGCTCTAGACGCAAATATTGGTGTGAGAGCTAATTCAATCAAGGAAACACTGCATGTTGGTGAAGGGCATATTGAAGAAGAATCAGCCGAGTGGATCTTGTGGGAGAACAACTCCATTTGGCTCACTAACTTCACACACCATCAGGCTTCCAAGCAGCTCTCAAGGAAACTCAGTGTTCACACTCTAGGCTTAGTGCCCTTTGAGTGCCTAGGACTGAAATGAAGCTTGGTGAGCATCCCACACAAACCAATGCACCACATGCGGGTTTCACATGCCACCAACTCCACATTCACAGGCAACTTCAGCGCCACAGCCATTTTCAGATAGCCCTCAATGCAAAGGCTCTAGACGCAAATATTGATGTGAGAGCTAATTCAATCAAGGAAACACTGCATGTTGGTGAAGGGCATATTGAAGAAGGATCAGCCGAGTGGTTCTTGTGGGAGAACAACTCCATTTGGCTCAATAACTTCACACACCATCAGGCTTCCATGCAGCTCCCAAGGAAACTCAGTTTTCACACTCTATGCTTAGTGCCCTTTGAGTGCATTATCTAGGAATGAACCAGGTAGAGCATTGCACAAAAAAGAATGCTCCACATGCGGGTTTCACATGCCACCAACTCCACATTCACAGGCAACTTCAGCGCCACAGCCGTTTTCAGACAGCCCTCAATGCAAAGGCTCTAGACGCAAATATTGGTGTGAGAGCTAATTCAATCAAGGAAACACTGCATGTTGGTGAAGGGCATATTGAAGAAGGATCAGCCGAGTGGTTCTTGTGGGAGAACAACTCCATTTGGCTCACTAACTTCACACACCATCAGGCTTCCAAGCAGCTCTCAAGGAAACTCAGTTTTCACACTCTATGCTTAGTGCCCTTTGAGTGCATTATCTAGGAATGAACCTGGTAGAGCATCCCACACAAAAGAATGTTCTACATGCGGGTTTCACATGCCACCAACTCCACATTCACAGGCAACTTCAGCGCCACAGCCGTTTTCAGATAGCCCTCAATGCAAAGACTCTAGACGCAAATATTGGTGTGAGAGCTAATTCAATCAAGGAAACACTGCATGTTGGTGAAGGGCATATTGAAGAAGGATCAGCCGAGTGGTTCTTGTGGGAGAACAACTCCATTTGGCTCACTAACTTCACACACCATCAGGCTTCCAAGCAGCTCTCAAGGAAACTCAGTTTTCACACTCTATGCTTAGTGCCCTTTATGTGCCTAGGACTGAAATGAGGCTGGTGAGCATCCCACACAAACGAATGCTCCACATGCGGGTTTCACATGCCACCAGCTCCACATTCACAGGTAACTTCAGCGCCACAGCTGTTTTCAGATAGCCCTCAATGCAAAGGCTCTAGACACAAATATTGGTGTGAGAGCTAATTCAATCAAGGAAACTCTGCACGTTGGTGAAGGGCATATTGAAGAAGGATCAGCTGAGTGGTTCTTGTGGGAGAACAACTCCATTTGGCTCACTAACTTCACACACCATCAGGCTTCCAAGCAGCTCTCAAGGAAACTCAGTTTTCACACTCTAGGCTTAGTGCCCTTTGAGTGCATTATCTAGGAATGAACCTGGTAGAGCATCCCACACAAACGAATGCTCCACATGCGGGTTTCACATGCCACCAACTCCACATTCACAGGCAACTTCAGCGCCACAGCCGTTTTCAGATAGCCCTCAATGCACAGGCTCTAGACGCAAATATTGATGTGAGAGCTAATTCAATCAAGGAAACACTGCATGTTGGTGAAGGGCATATTGAAGAAGGATCAGCCGAGTGGTTCTTGTGGGAGAACAACTCCAGTTGGCTCACTCTTCACTCACACCATCAGGCTTCCAAGCAGCTCTCAAGGAAACTCAGTTTTCACACTCTAGGCTTAGTGCCCTTTGAGTGCCTAGGACTGAAATGAAGCTTGCTGAGCATCCCACAAAAATGAATGCTCCACATGCGGGTTTCACATGCCACCAACTCCACATTCACAGGCAACTTCAGCACCACAGCCGTTTTCAGATTGCCCTCAATGCAAAGGCTCTAGACGCAAATATTGGTGTGAGAGCTAATTCAATCAAGGAAACACTGCATGTTGGTGAAGGGCATATTGAAGAAGGATCAGCCGAGTGGTTCTTGTGGGAGAACAACTCCATTTGGCTCACTAACTTCACACACCATCAGGCTTCCAAGCAGCTCTCAAGGAAACTCAGTTTTCACACTCTATGCTTAGTGCCCTTTGAGTGCATTATGTAGGAATGAACCTGGTAGAGCATCCCACACAAACCAATGCTCCACATGCGGGTTTCACATGCCACCAACTCCACATTGACAGGCAACTTCAGCGCCACAGCCGTTTTCAGATAGCCCGCAATGCAAAGGCTCTAGACGCAAATATTGGTGTGAGAGCTAATTCAATCAAGGAAACACTGCATGTTGGTGAAGGGCATATTGAAGAAGGATCAGCCGAGTGGTTCTTGTGGGAGAACAACTCCATTTGGCTCACTAACTTCACACACCATCAGGCTTCCAAGCAGCTCTCAAGGAAACTCAGTTTTCACACTCTATGCTTAGTGCCCTTTGTGTGCCTAGGACTGAAATGAAGCTGGTGAGCATCCCACACAAACGAATGCTCCACATGCGGGCTTCACATGCCACCAGCTCCACATTCACAGGTAACTTCAGCGCCACAGCCATTTTCAGATAGCCCTCAATGCAAAGGCTCTAGAAGCAAATATTGGTGTGAGAGCTAATTCAATCAAGGAAACTCTGCACGTTGGTGAAGAGCATATTGAAGAAGGATCAGCCGAGTGGTTCTTGTGGGAGAACAACTCCATTTGGCTCACTAACTTCACACACCATCAGGCTTCCAAGCAGCTCTCAAGGAAACTCAGTTTTCACACTCTATGCTTAGTGCCCTTTGAGTGCATTATCTAGGAATGAACCTGGTAGAGCATCCCACACAAACGAATGTTCCACATGCGGGTTTCACATGCCACCAACTCCACATTCACAGGCAACTTCAGCGCCACAGCCGTTTTCAGATAGCCCTCAATGCAAAGGCTCTAGACGCAAATATTGGTGTGAGAGCTAATTCAATCAAGGAAACACTGCATGTTGGTGAAGGGCATATTGAAGAAGGATCAGCCGAGTGGTTCTTGTGGGAGAACAACTCCATTTGGCTCACTAACTTCACACACCATCAGGCTTCCAAGCAGCTCTCAAGGAAACTCAGTTTTCACACTCTATGCTTAGTGCCCTTTGAGTGCATTATCTAGGAATGAACCTGGTAGAGCATCCCACACAAACGAATGCTCCACATGCGGGTTTCACATGCCACCAACTCCACATTCACAGGTAACTTCAGCGCCACAGCCGTTTTCAGATAGCCCTCAATGCAAAGGCTCTAGACGCAAATATTGGTGTGAGAGCTAATTCAATCAAGGAAACACTGCATGTAGGTGAAGGGCATATTGAAGAAGGATCAGCCGAGTGGTTCTTGTGGGAGAACAACTCCATTTGGCTCACTAACTTCACACACCATCAGGCTTCCAAGCAGCTCTCAAGGAAACTCAGTTTTCACACTCTATGCTTAGTGCCCTTTGAGTGCATTATCTAGGAATGAACCTGGTAGAGCATCCCACACAAACGAATGCTCCACATGCGGGTTTCACATGACACCAACTCCACATTCACAGGTAACTTCAGCGCCACAGCCGTTTTCAGATAGCCCTCAATGCAAAGGCTCTAGACGCAAATATTGGTGTGAGAGCTAATTCAATCAAGGAAACACTGCATGTTGGTGAAGGGCATATTGAAGAAGAATCAGCCGAGTGGTTCTTGTGGAAGAACAACTCCATTTGGCTCACTAACTTCACACACCATCAGGCTTCCAAGCAGCTCTCAAGGAAACTCAGTTTTCACACTCTATGCTTAGTGCCCTTTGAGTGCCTAGGACTGAAATGAAGCTTGGTGAGCATCCCACACAAACGAATGTTCCACATGCGGGTTTCACATGCCACCAACTCCACATTCACAGGTAACTTCAGCGCCACAGCCATTTTCAGACAGCCCTCAATGCAAAGGCTCTAGACGCAAATATTGGTGTGAGAGCTAATTCAATCAAGGAAACACTGCATGTTGGTGAAGGGCATATTGAAGAAGGATCAGCCGAGTGGTTCTTGTGGAAGAACAACTCCATTTGGCTCACTAACTTCACACACCATCAGGCTTCCAAGCAGCTCTCAAGGAAACTCAGTTTTCACACTCTATGCTTAGTGCCCTTTGAGTGCCTAGGACTGAAATGAAGCTTGGTGAGCATCCCACACAAACGAATGCTCCACATGCGGGTTTCACATGCCACCAACTCCACATTCACAGGCAACTTCAGCGCCACAGCCGTTTTCAGATAGCCCTCAATGCAAAGGCTCTAGACGCAAATATTGGTGTGAGAGCTAATTCAATCAAGGAAACACTGCATGTTGGTGAAGCGCATATTGAAGAAGAATCAGCCGAGTGCATCTTGTGGAAGAACAACTCCATTTGGCTCACTAACTTCACACACCATCAGGCTTCCATGCAGCTCTCAAGGAAACTCAGTTTTCACACTCTTTGCTTAGTGCCCTTTGAGTGCCTAGGACTGAAATGAAGCTTGGTGAGCATCCCACACAAACGAATGCTCCACATGCGGGTTTCACATGCCACCAACTCCACATTCACAGGCAACTTCAGCGCCACAGCCATTTTCAGATAGCCCTCAATGCAAAGGCTCTAGACGCAAATATTGGTGTGAGAGCTAATTCAATCAAGGAAACACTGCATGTTGGTGAAGGGCATATTGAAGAAGGATCAGCCGAGTGGTTCTTGTGGGAGAACAACTCCAGTTGGCTCACTAACTTCACACACCATCAGGCTTCCAAGCAGCTCTCAAGGAAACTCAGTTTTCACACTGTATGCTTAGTGCCCTTTGAGTGCATTATCTAGGAATGAGCCTGGTAGATCATCCCACACAAAACGAATGCTCCACATGCGGGTTTCACATGCCACCAACTCCACATTCACAGGCAACTTCAGCGCCACAGCCGTTTTCAGATAGCCCTCAATGCAAAGGCTCTAGACGCAAATATTGCTGTGAGAGCTAATTCAATCAAGGAAACACTGCATGTTGGTGAAGGGCATATTGAAGAAGGATCAGCCGAGTGGTTCTTGTGGGAGAACAACTCCAGTTGGCTCACTAACTTCACACACCATCAGGCTTCCAAGCAGCTCTCAAGGAAACTCAATTTTCACACTCTATGCTTAGTGCCCTTTGAGTGCATTATCTAGGAATGAACCTGGTAGAGCATCCCACACAAACGAATGCTCCACATGCGGGTTTCACATGCCACCAACTCCACATTCACAGGCAACTTCAGCGCCACAGCCGTTTTCAGATAGCCCTCAATGCAAAGGCTCTAGACGCAAATATTGGTGTGAGAGCTAATTCAATCAAGGAAACACTGCATGTTGGTGAAGGGCAAATTGAAGAAGGATCAGCCGAGTGGTTCTTGTGGGAGAACAACTCCATTTGGCTCACTAACTTCACACACCATCAGGCTTCCAAGCAGCTCTCAAGGAAACTCAGTTTTCACACTGTATGCTTAGTGCCCTTTGAGTGCATTATCTAGGAATGAACCTGGTAGATCATCCCACACAAAACGAATGCTCCACATGCGGGTTTCACATGCCACCAACTCCACATTCACAGGCAACTTCAGCGCCACAGCCGTTTTCAGATAGCCCGCAATGCAAAGGCTCTAGACGCAAATATTGCTGTGAGAGCTAATTCAATCAAGGAAACACTGCATGTTGGTGAAGGGCATATTGAAGAAGGATCAGCCGAGTGGTTCTTGTGGGAGAACAACTCCATTTGGCTCACTAACTTCACACACCATCAGGCTTCCAAGCAGCTCTCAAGGAAACTCAGTTTTCACACTCTATGCTTAGTGCCCTTTGAGTGCCTAGGACTGAAATGAAGCTTGGTGAGCATCCCACACAAACGAATGCTCCACATGCGGGTTTCACATGCCACCAACTCCACATTCACAGGCAACTTCAGCGCCACAGCCGTTTTCAGATAGCCCTCAATGCAAAGGCTCTAGACGCAAATATTGCTGTGAGAGCTAATTCAATCAAGGAAACACAGCATGTTGGTGAAGGGCATATTGAAGAAGGATCAGCCGAGTGGTTCTTGTGGGAGAACAACTCCATTTGGCTCACTAACTTCACACACCATCAGGCTTCCAAGCAGCTCTCAAGGAAACTCAGTTTTCACACTCAATGCTTAGTGCCCTTTGAGTGCATTATCTAGGGAATGAGCCTGGTAGATCATCCCACACAAAACGAATGCTCCACATGCGGGTTTCACATGCCACCAACTCCACATTCACAGGCAACTTCAGCGCCACAGCCGTTTTCAGATAGCCCGCAATGCAAAGGCTCTAGACGCAAATATTGCTGTGAGAGCTAATTCAATCAAGGAAACACTGCATGTTGGTGAAGGGCATATTGAAGAAGGATCAGCCGAGTGGTTCTTGTGGGAGAACAACTCCAGTTGGCTCACTAACTTCAGACACCATCAGGCTTCCAAGCAGCTCTCAAGGAAACTCAATTTTCACACTCTATGCTTAGTGCCCTTTGAGTGCATTATCTAGGAATGAACCTGGTAGAGCATCCCACACAAACGAATGCTCCACATGCGGGTTTCACATGCCACCAACTCCACATTCACAGGCAACTTCAGCGCCACAGCCGTTTTCAGATAGCCCTCAATGCAAAGGCTCTAGACGCAAATATTGGTGTGAGAGCTAATTCAATCAAGGAAACACTGCATGTTGGTGAAGGGCATATTGAAGAAGGATCAGCCGAGTGGTTCTTGTGGGAGAACAACTCCATTTGGCTCACTAACTTCACACACCATCAGGCTTCCAAGCAGCTCTCAAGGAAACTCAGTTTTCACACTCTATGCTTAGTGCCCTTTGAGTGCCTAGGACTGAAATGAAGCTTGGTGAGCATCCCACACAAACGAATGCTCCACATGCGGGTTTCACATGCCACCAACTCCACATTCACAGGCAACTTCAGCGCCACAGCCGTTTTCAGATAGCCCTCAATGCAAAGGCTCTAGACGCAAATATTGGTGTGAGAGGCTAATTCAATCAAGGAAACACTGCATGTTGGTGAAGGGCATATTGAAGAAGGATCAGCCGAGTGGTTCTTGTGGGAGAACAACTCCATTTGGCTCACTAACTTCACACACCATCAGGCTTCCAAGCAGCTCTCAAGGAAACTCAGTTTTCACACTGTATGCTTAGTGCCCTTTGAGTGCATTATCTAGGAATGAACCTGGTAGATCATCCCACACAAAACGAATGCTCCACATGCGGGTTTCACATGCCACCAACTCCACATTCACAGGCAACTTCAGCGCCACAGCCGTTTTCAGATAGCCCTCAATGCAAAGGCTCTAGACGCAAATATTGGTGTGAGAGCTAATTCAATCAAGGAAACACTGCATGTTGTGAGGGCATATTGAAGAAGGATCAGCCGAGTGGTTCTTGTGGGAGAACAACTCCATTTGGCTCACTAACTTCACACACCATCAGGCTTCCAAGCAGCTCTCAAGGAAACTCAGTTTTCACACTCTATGCTTAGTGCCCTTTGAGTGCCCTAGGACTGAAATGAAGCTTGGTGAGCATCCCACACAAACGAATGCTCCACATGCGGGTTTCACATGCCACCAACTCCACATTCACAGGCAACTTCAGCGCCACAGCCGTTTTCAGATAGCCCTCAATGCAAAGGCTCTAGACGCAAATATTGCTGTGAGAGCTAATTCAATCAAGGAAACACAGCATGTTGGTGAAGGGCATATTGAAGAAGGATCAGCCGAGTGGTTCTTGTGGGAGAACAACTCCATTTGGCTCACTAACTTCACACACCATCAGGCTTCCAAGCAGCTCTCAAGGAAACTCAGTTTCACACTCTATGCTTAGTGCCCTTTGAGTGCATTATCTAGGAATGAACGTGGTAGAGCATCCCACACAAACGAATGCTCCACATGCGGGTTTCACATGACACCAACTCCACATTCACAGGCAACTTCAGCGCCACAGCCGTTTTCAGATAGCCCTCAATGCAAAGGCTCTAGACGCAAATATTGGTGTGAGAACTAATTCAATCAAGGAAACACTGCATGTAGGTGAAGGGCATATTGAAGAAGGATCAGCCAAGTGGTTCTTGTGGGAGAACAACTCCATTTGGCTCACTAACTTCACACACCATCAGGCTTCCAAGCAGCTCTCAAGGAAACTCAGTTTTCACACTCTATGCTTAGTGCCCTTTGAGTGCCTAGGACTGAAATGAAGCTTGGTGAGCATCCCACACAAACGAATGTTCCACATGCGGGTTTCACATGCCACCAACTCCACATTCACAGGTAACTTCAGCGCCACAGCCATTTTCAGACAGCCCTCAATGCAAAGGCTCTAGACGCAAATATTGGTGTGAGAACTAATTCAATCAAGGAAACACTGCATGTTGGTGAAGGGCATATTGAAGAAGGATCAGCCGAGTGGTTCTTGTGGGAGAACAACTCCATTTGGCTCACTAACTTCACACACCATCAGGCTTCCAAGCAGCTCTCAAGGAAACTCAGTTTTCACACTCTATGCTTAGTGCCCTTTGAGTGCATTATCTAGGAATGAACCTGGTAGAGCATCCCACACAAACGAATGCTCCACATGCGGGTTTCACATGACACCAACTCCACATTCACAGGCAACTTCAGCGCCACAGCCGTTTTCAGATAGCCCTCAATGCAAAGGCTCTAGACGCAAATATTGGTGTGAGAGCTAATTCAATCAAGGAAACACTGCATGTAGGTGAAGGGCATATTGAAGAAGGATCAGCCGAGTGGTTCTTGTGGGAGAACAACTCCATTTGGCTCACTAACTTCACACACCATCAGGCTTCCAAGCAGCTCTCAAGGAAACTCAGTTTTCACACTCTATGCTTAGTGCCCTTTGAGTGCATTATCTAGGAATGAACCTGGTAGAGCATCCCACACAAACGAATGCTCCACATGCGGGTTTCACATGACACCAACTCCACATTCACAGGCAACTTCAGCGCCACAGCCGTTTTCAGATAGCCCTCAATGCAAAGGCTCTCGACGCAAATATTGGTGTGAGAGCTAATTCAATCAAGGAAACACTGCATGTTGGTGAAGGGCATATTGAAGAAGAATCAGCCGAGTGGTTCTTGTGGGAGAACAACTCCATTTGGCTCACTAACTTCACACACCATCAGGCTTCCAAGCAGCTCTCAAGGAAACTCAGTTTTCACACTCTATGCTTAGTGCCCTTTGAGTGCCTAGGACTGAAATGAAGCTTGGTGAGCATCCCACACAAACGAATGCTCCACATGTGGGTTTCACATGCCACCAACTCCACATTCACAGGCAACTTCAGCGCCACAGCCATTTTCAGATAGCCCTCAATGAAAAGGCTCTAGATGCAAATATTGGTGTGAGAGCTAATTCAATCAAGGAAACACTGCATGTTGGTGAAGGGCATATTGAAGAAGGATCAGCCGAGTGGTTCTTGTGGGAGAACAACTCCATTTGGCTCACTAACTTCACACACCATCAGGCTTCCAAGCAGCTCTCAAGGAAACTCAGTTTTCACACAGTATGCTTAGTGCCCTTTGAGTGCATTATCTAGGAATGAGCCTGGTAGATCATCCCACACAAAACGAATGCTCCACATGCGGGTTTCACATGCCACCAACTCCACATTCACAGGCAACTTCAGCGCCACAGCCATTTTCAGATAGCCCGCAATGCAAAGGCTCTAGACGCAAATATTGCTGTGAGAGCTAATTCAATCAAGGAAACACTGCATGTTGGTGAAGGGCATATTGAAGAAGGATCAGCCGAGTGGTTCTTGTGGGAGAACAACTCCATTTGGCTCACTAACTTCACACACCATCAGGCTTCCAAGCAGCTCTCAAGGAAACTCAGTTTTCACACTCTATGCTTAGTGCCCTTTGAGTGCCTAGGACTGAAATGAAGCTTGGTGAGCATCCCACACAAACCAATGCTCCACATGCGGGTTTCACATGCCACCATCTCCACATTCACAGGTAACTTCAGCGCCACAGCCATTTTCAGACAGCCCTCAATGCAAAGGCTCTAGACGCAAATATTGGTGTGAGAGCTAATTCAATCAAGGAAACACTGCATGTTGGTGAAGGGCATATTGAAGAAGGATCAGCCGAGTGGTTCGTGTGGGAGAACAACTCCATTTGGCTCACTAACTTCACACACCATCAGGCTTCCAAGCAGCTCTCAAGGAAACTCAGTTTTCACACTCTATGCTTAGTGCCCTTTGAGTGCATTATCTAGGAATGAACCTGGTAGAGCATCCCACACAAACGAATGCTCCACATGCGGGTTTCACATGACACCAACTCCACATTCACAGGCAACTTCAGCGCCACAGCCGTTTTCAGATAGCCCTCAATGCAAAGGCTCTAGACGCAAATATTGGTGTGAGAGCTAATTCAATCAAGGAAACACTGCATGTAGGTGAAGGGCATATTGAAGAAGGATCAGCCGAGTGGTTCTTGTGGGAGAACAACTCCATTTGGCTCACTAACTTCACACACCATCAGGCTTCCAAGCAGCTCTCAAGGAAACTCAGTTTTCACACTCTATGCTTAGTGCCCTTTGAGTGCATTATCTAGGAATGAACCTGGTAGAGCATCCCACACAAACGAATGCTCCACATGCGGGTTTCACATGACACCAACTCCACATTCACAGGCAACTTCAGCGCCACAGCCGTTTTCAGATAGCCCTCAATGCAAAGGCTCTCGACGCAAATATTGGTGTGAGAGCTAATTCAATCAAGGAAACACTGCATGTTGGTGAAGGGCATATTGAAGAAGAATCAGCCGAGTGGTTCTTGTGGGAGAACAACTCCATTTGGCTCACTAACTTCACACACCATCAGGCTTCCAAGCAGCTCTCAAGGAAACTCAGTTTTCACACTCTATGCTTAGTGCCCTTTGAGTGCCTAGGACTGAAATGAAGCTTGGTGAGCATCCCACACAAACGAATGCTCCACATGTGGGTTTCACATGCCACCAACTCCACATTCACAGGCAAC
This sequence comes from Ochotona princeps, assembly GCF_030435755.1. Taxonomy (NCBI): domain Eukaryota; kingdom Metazoa; phylum Chordata; class Mammalia; order Lagomorpha; family Ochotonidae; genus Ochotona; species Ochotona princeps. The sequence goes on along the minus strand of NW_026697409.1, from coordinate 61,524 downwards.
TTCAGCGCCACAGCCATTTTCAGATAGCCCTCAATGAAAAGGCTCTAGATGCAAATATTGGTGTGAGAGCTAATTCAATCAAGGAAACACTGCATGTTGGTGAAGGGCATATTGAAGAAGGATCAGCCGAGTGGTTCTTGTGGGAGAACAACTCCATTTGGCTCACTAACTTCACACACCATCAGGCTTCCAAGCAGCTCTCAAGGAAACTCAGTTTTCACACAGTATGCTTAGTGCCCTTTGAGTGCATTATCTAGGAATGAGCCTGGTAGATCATCCCACACAAAACGAATGCTCCACATGCGGGTTTCACATGCCACCAACTCCACATTCACAGGCAACTTCAGCGCCACAGCCATTTTCAGATAGCCCGCAATGCAAAGGCTCTAGACGCAAATATTGGTGTGAGAGCTAATTCAATCAAGGAAACACTGCATGTTGGTGAAGGGCATATTGAAGAAGGATCAGCCGAGTGGTTCTTGTGGGAGAACAACTCCATTTGGCTCACTAACTTCACACACCATCAGGCTTCCAAGCAGCTCTCAAGGAAACTCAGTTTTCACACTCTATGCTTAGTGCCCTTTGAGTGCATTATCTAGGAATGAACCTGGTAGAGCATCCCACACAAACGAATGCTCCACATGCGGGTTTCACATGACACCAACTCCACATTCACAGGCAACTTCAGCGCCACAGCCGTTTTCAGATAGCCCTCAATGCAAAGGCTCTCGACGCAAATATTGGTGTGAGAGCTAATTCAATCAAGGAAACACTGCATGTTGGTGAAGGGCATATTGAAGAAGAATCAGCCGAGTGGTTCTTGTGGGAGAACAACTCCATTTGGCTCACTAACTTCACACACCATCAGGCTTCCAAGCAGCTCTCAAGGAAACTCAGTTTTCACACTCTATGCTTAGTGCCCTTTGAGTGCCTAGGACTGAAATGAAGCTTGGTGAGCATCCCACACAAACCAATGCTCCACATGTGGGTTTCACATGCCACCAACTCCACATTCACAGGCAACTTCAGCGCCACAGCCATTTTCAGATAGCCCTCAATGAAAAGGCTCTAGATGCAAATATTGGTGTGAGAGCTAATTCAATCAAGGAAACACTGCATGTTGGTGAAGGGCATATTGAAGAAGGATCAGCCGAGTGGTTCTTGTGGGAGAACAACTCCATTTGGCTCACTAACTTCACACACCATCAGGCTTCCAAGCAGCTCTCAAGGAAACTCAGTTTTCACACAGTATGCTTAGTGCCCTTTGAGTGAATTATCTAGGAATGAGCCTGGTAGATCATCCCACACAAAACGAATGCTCCACATGCGGGTTTCACATGCCACCAACTCCACATTCACAGGCAACTTCAGCGCCACAGCCATTTTCAGATAGCCCGCAATGCAAAGGCTCTAGACGCAAATATTGCTGTGAGAGCTAATTCAATCAAGGAAACACTGCATGTTGGTGAAGGGCATATTGAAGAAGGATCAGCCGAGTGGTTCTTGTGGGAGAACAACTCCATTTGGCTCACTAACTTCACACACCATCAGGCTTCCAAGCAGCTCTCAAGGAAACTCAGTTTTCACACTCTATGCTTCGTGCCCTTTGAGTGCCTAGGACTGAAATGAAGCTTGGTGAGCATCCCACACAAACGAATGCTCCACATGCGGGTTTCACATGCCACCATCTCCACATTCACAGGTAACTTCAGCGCCACAGCCATTTTCAGACATCCCTCAATGCAAAGGCTCTAGACGCAAATATTGGTGTGAGAGCTAATTCAATCAAGGAAACACTGCATGTTGGTGAAGGGCATATTGAAGAAGGATCAGCCGAGTGGTTCTTGTGGGAGAACAACTCCATTTGGCTCACTAACTTCACACACCATCAGGCTTCCAAGCAGCTCTCAAGGAAACTCAGTTTTCACACTCTATGCTTAGTGCCCTTTGTGTGCCTAGGACTGAAATGAAGCTTGGTGAGCATCCCACACAAACGAATGCTCCACATGCGGGTTTCACATGCCACCAACTCCACATTCTCAGGCAACTTCAGCGCCACAGCCGTTTTCAGATAGCCCTCAATGCAAAGGCTCTAGACGCAAATATTGGTGTGAGAGCTAATTCAATCAAGGAAACACTGCATGTTGGTGAAGGGCATATTGAAGAAGAATCAGCCGAGTGGTTCTTGTGGGAGAACAACTCCATTTGGCTCACTAACTTCACACACCATCAGGCTTCCAAGCAGCTCTCAAGGAAACTCAGTGTTCACACTCTAGGCTTAGTGCCCTTTGAGTGCCTAGGACTGAAATGAAGCTTGGTGAGCATCCCACACAAACGAATGCTCCACATGCGGGTTTCACATGCCACCAACTCCACATTCACAGGCAACTTCAGCGCCACAGCCATTTTCAGATAGCCCTCAATGCAAAGGCTCTAGACGCAAATATTTGTGTGAGAGCTAATTCAATCAAGGAAACACTGCATGTTGGTGAAGGGCATATTGAAGAAGGATCAGCCGAGTGGTTCTTGTGGTAGAACAACTCCATTTGGCTCACTAACTTCACACACCATCAGGCTTCCATGCAGCTCCCAAGGAAACTCAGTTTTCACACTCTTTGCTTAGTGCCCTTTGAGTGCATTATCTAGGAATGAACCAGGTAGAGCATCCCACACAAAAGAATGCTCCACATGCGGGTTTCACATTCCACCAACTCCACATTCACAGGCAACTTCAGCGCCACAGCCGTTTTCAGACAGCCCTCAATGCAAAGGCTCTAGACGCAAATATTGATGTGAGAGCTAATTCAATCAAGAAAACACTGCATGTTGGTGAAGGGCATATTGAAGAAGGATCAGCCGAGTGGTTCTTGTGGGAGAACAACTCCAGTTGGCTCACTAACTTCACACACCATCAGGCTTCCAAGCAGCTCTCAAGGAAACTCAGTTTTCACACTCTATGCTTAGTGCCCTTTGTGTGCCTAGGACTGAAATGAAGCTTGCTGAGCAGCCCACACAAACGAATGCTCCACATGCGAGTTTCACATGCCACCAACTCCACATTCACAGGCAACTTCAGCGCCACAGCCGTTTTCAGATAGCCCTCAATGCAAAGGCTCTAGACGCAAATATTGGTGTGAGAGCTAATTCAATCAAGGAAACACTGCATGTTGGTGAAGCGCATATTGAAGAAGGATCAGCTGAGTGGTTCTTGTGGGAGAACAACTCCATTTGGCTCACTAACTTCACACACCATCAGGCTTCCAAGCAGCTCTCAAGGAAACTCAGTTTTCACACTCTATGCTTAGTGCCCTTTGAGTGCATTATCTAGGAATGAACCTGGTAGAGCATCCCACACAAAAGAATGTTCCACATGCGGGTTTCACATGCCACCAACTCCACATTCACAGGCAACTTCAGCGCCACAGCCGTTTTCAGATAGCCCTCAATGCAAAGGCTCTAAGAAAAAATATTGGTGTGAGGGCTAATTCAATCAAGGAAACACTGCATGGTGGTGAAGGGCATATTGAAGAAGGATCAGCCGAGTGGTTCTTGTGGGAGAACAACTCCATTTGGCTCACTAACTTCACACACCATCAGGCTTCCAAGCAGCTCTCAAGGAAACTCAGTTTTCACACTCTATGCTTAGTGCCCTTTGAGTGCATTATCTAGGAATGATCCTGGTAGAGCATCCCACACAAACGAATGCTCCACATGCGGGTTTCACATGCCACCAACTCCACATTCACAGGTAACTTCAGCGCCACAGCCATTTTCAGACAGCCCTCAATGCAAAGGTTCTAGACGCAAATATTGGTGTGAGAGCTAATTCAATCAAGGAAACACTGCATGTTGGTGAAGGGCATATTTAAGAAGGATCAGCCGAGTGGTTCTTGTGGGAGAACAACTCCATTTGGCTCACTAACTTCACACACCATCAGGCTTCCAAGCAGCTCTCAAGGAAACTCAGTTTTCACACTCTATGCTTAGTGCCCTTTGTGTGGCTAGGACTGAAATGAAGCTTGGTGAGCATCCCACACAAACGAATGCTCCACATGCGGGTTTCACATGCCACCAACTCCACATTCACAGGCAACTTCAGCGCCACAGCCGTTTTCAGATAGCCCTCAATGCAAAGGCTCTAGACGCAAATATTGGTGTGAGAGCTAATTCAATCAAGGAAACACTGCATGTTGGTGAAGGGCATATTGAAGAAGGATCAGCCGAGTGGTTCTTGTGGGAGAACAACTCCAGTTGGCTCACTAACTTCACACACCATCAGGCTTCCAAGCAGCTCTCAAGGAAACTCAGTTTTCACACTCTATGCTTAGTGCCCTTTGAGTGCCTAGGACTGAAATGAAGCTTGATGAGCATCCCACACAAACGAATGCTCCACATGCGGGTTTCACATGCCACCAACTCCACATTCACAGGTAACTTCAGCGCCACAGCCATTTTCAGACAGCCCTCAATGCAAAGGCTCTAGACGCAAATATTGGTGTGAGAGCTAATTCAATCAAGGAAACACTGCATGTTGGTGAAGGGCATATTGAAGAAGGATCAGCCGAGTGGTTCTTGTGGGAGAACAACTCCATTTGGCTCACTAACTTCACACACCATCAGGCTTCCAAGCAGCTCTCAAGGAAACTCAGTTTTCACACTCTATGCTTAGTGCCCTTTGTGTGCCTAGGACTGAAATGAAGCTTGCTGAGCAGCCCACACAAACGAATGCTCCACATGCGGGTTTCACATGCCACCAACTCCACATTCACAGGCAACTTCAGCGCCACAGCCGTTTTCAGATAGCCCTCCATGCAAAGGCTCTAGACACAAATATTGGTGTGAGAGCTAATTCAATCAAGGAAACACTGCATGTTGGTGAAGGGCATATTGAAGAAGAATCAGCCGAGTGGATCTTGTGGGAGAACAACTCCATTTGGCTCACTAACTTCACACACCATCAGGCTTCCAAGCAGCTCTCAAGGAAACTCAGTTTTCACACTCTTTGCTTAGTGCCCTTTGAGTGCATTATCTAGGAATGAACCAGGTAGAGCATCCCACACAAACGAATGCTCCACATGCGGGTTTCACATGCCACCAACTCCACATTCACAGGCAACTTCAGCGCCACAGCCGTTTTCAGATAGCCCTCAATGCAAAGGCTCTAGACGCAAATATTGATGTGAGAGCTAATTCAATCAGGGAAACACTGCATGTTGCTGAAGGGCATATTGAAGAAGGATCAGCCGAGTGGTTCTTGTGGGAGAACAACTCCATTTGGCTCACTAACTTCACACACCATCAGGCTTCCAAGCAGCTCTCAAGGAAACTCAGTTTTCACACTCTATGCTTAGTGCCCTTTGAGTGCCTAGGACTGAAATGAAGCTTGGTGAGCATCCCACACAAACGAATGCTCCACATGCGGGTTTCACATGCCACCAACTCCACATTCACAGGCAACTTCAGCGCCACAGCCGTTTTCAGATAGCCCTCAATGCAAAGGCTCTAGACGCAAAGATTGGTGTGAGAGCTAATTCAATCAAGGAAACACTGCATGTTGGTGAAGGGCATATTGAGGAAGAATCAGCCGAGTGGATCTTGTGGGAGAACAACTCCAGTTGGCTCACTAACTTCACACACCATCAGGCTTCCATGCAGCTCTCAAGGAAACTCACTTTTTACACTCTATGCTTAGTGCCCTTTGAGTGCATTATCTAGGAATGAACCTGGTAGAGCATCCCACACAAACGAATGCTCCACATGAGGGCAGCGCCACAGCCATTTCCAGATAGCCCTCAATGCAAAGGCTCTAGACGCAAATATTGGTGTGAGAGCTAATTCAATCAAGGAAACACTGCATGTTGGTGAAGGGCATATTGAAGAAGGATCAGCCGAGTGGTTCTTGTGGGAGAACAACTCCATTTGGCTCACTAACTTCACACACCATCAGGCTTCCAAGCAGCTCTCAAGGAAACTCAGTTTTCACATTCTATGCTTAGTGCCCTTTGTGTGCCTAGGACTGAAATGAAGCTTGCTGAGCAGCCCACACAAACGAATGCTCCACAAGCGGGTTTCACATGCCACCAACTCCACATTCACAGGCAACTTCAGCGCCACAGCCGTTTTCAGATAGCCCTCAATTGAAAGGCTCTAGACACAAATATTGGTGTGAGAGCTAATTCAATCAAGGAAACACTGCATGTTGGTGAAGGGCATATTGAAGAAGAATCAGCCGAGTGGATCTTGTGGGAGAACAACTCCATTTGGCTCACTAACTTCACACACCATCAGGCTTCCAAGCAGCTCTCAAGGAAACTCAGTTTTCACACTCTATGCTTAGTGCCCTTTGAGTGCCTAGGACTGAAATGAAGCTTGCTGAGCATCCCACACAAACGAATGCTCCACATGCGGGTTTCACATGCCACCAACTCCACATTCACAGGCAACTTCAGCGCCACAGCCGTTTTTCAGATAGCCCTCAATGCAAAGGCTCTAGACGCAAATATTGATGTGAGAGCTAATTCAATCAAGGAAACACTGCATGTTGGTGAAGGGCATATTGAAGAAGGATCAGCCGAGTGGTTCTTGTGGGAGAACAACTCCATTTGGCTCACTAACTTCACACACCATCAGGCTTCCAAGCAGCTCTCAAGGAAACTCAGTTTTCACACTCTTTGCTTAGTGCCCTTTGAGTGATTTATTTAGGAATGAACCAGGTAGAGCATCCCACACAAACGAATGCTCCACATGCGGGTTTCACATGCCACCAACTCCACATTCACAGGCAACTTCAGCGCCACAGCCGTTTTCAGATAGCCCTCAATGCAAAGGCTCTAGACGCAAATATTGGTGTGAGAGCTAATTCAATCAAGGAAACACTGCATGTTGCTGAAGGGCATATTGAAGAAGGATCAGCCGAGTGGTTCTTGTGGGAGAACAACTCCATTTGGCTCACTAACTTCACACACCATCAGGCTTCCAAGCAGCTCTCAAAGAAACTCAGTTTTCACACTCTATGCTTAGTGCCCTTTGAGTGCCTAGGACTGAAATGAAGCTTGGTGAGCATCCCACACAAACGAATGCTCCACATGCGGGTTTCACATGCCACCAACTCCACATTCACAGGCAACTTCAGCGCCACAGCCGTTTTCAGATAGCCCTCAATGCAAAGGCTCTAGACGCAAAGATTGGTGTGAGAGCTAATTCAATCAAGGAAACACTGCATGTTGGTGAAGGGCATATTGAGGAAGAATCAGCCGAGTGGATCTTGTGGGAGAACAACTCCACTTGGCTCACTAACTTCACACACCATCAGGCTTCCATGCAGCTCTCAAGGAAACTCACTTTTTACACTCAATGCTTAGTGCCCTTTGAGTGCATTATCTAGGAATGAACCTGGTAGAGCATCCCACACAAACGAATGCTCCACATGAGGGCAGCGCCACAGCCATTTCCAGATAGCCCTCAATGCAAAGGCTCTAGACGCAAATATTGGTGTGAGAGCTAATTCAATCAAGGAAACACTGCATGTTGGTGAAGGGCATATTGAAGAAGGATCAGCCGAGTGGTTCTTGTGGGAGAACAACTCCATTTGGCTCACTAACTTCACACACCATCAGGCTTCCAAGCAGCTCTCAAGGAAACTCAGTTTTCACACTCTATGCTTAGTGCCCTTTGAGTGCATTATCTAGGAATGAGCCTGGTAGATCATCCCACACAAAACGAATGCTCCACATGCGGGTTTCACATGCCACCAACTCCACATTCACAGGCAACTTCAGCGCCACAGCCATTTTCAGATCGCCCTCAATGCAAAGGCTCTAGACGCAAATATTGGTGTGAGAGCTAATTCAATCAAGGAAACACTGCATGTTGGTGAAGGGCATATTGAAGAAGGATCAGCCGAGTGGTTCTTGTGGGAGAACAACTCCATTTGGCTCACTAACTTCACACACCATCAGGCTTCCAAGCAGCTCTCAAGGAAACTCAGTTTTCACACTCTATGCTTCGTGCCCTTTGATTGCCTAGGACTGAAATGAAGCTTGGTGAGCATCCCACACAAACGAATGCTCCACATGCGGGTTTCACATGCCACCATCTCCACATTCACAGGTAACTTCAGCGCCACAGCCATTTTCAGACATCCCTCAATGCAAAGGCTCTAGACGCAAATATTGGTGTGAGAGCTAATTCAATCAAGGAAACACTGCATGTTGGTGAAGGGCATATTGAAGAAGGATCAGCCGAGTGGTTCTTGTGGGAGAACAACTCCATTTGGCTCACTAACTTCACACACCATCAGGCTTCCAAGCAGCTCTCAAGGAAACTCAGTTTTCACACTCTATGCTTAGTGCCCTTTGTGTGCCTAGGACTGAAATGAAGCTTGGTGAGCATCCCACACAAACCAATGCTCCACATGCGGGTTTCACATGCCACCAACTCCACATTCACAGGCAACTTCAGCGCCACAGCCATTTTCAGATAGCCCTCAATGCAAAGGCTCTAGACGCAAATATTGGTGTGAGAGCTAATTCAATCAAGGAAACACTGCATGTTGGTGAAGGGCATATTGAAGAAGGATCAGCCGAGTGGTTCTTGTGGGAGAACAACTCCATTTGGCTCACTAACTTCACACACCATCAGGCTTCCAAGCAGCTCTCAAGGAAACTCAGTTTTCACACTCTATGCTTAGTGCCCTTTGTGTGCCTAGGACTGAAATGAAGCTTGCTGAGCAGCCCACACAAACGAATGCTCCACAAGCGGGTTTCACATGCCACCAACTCCACATTCACAGGCAACTTCAGCGCCACAGCCGTTTTCAGATAGCCCTCAATTGAAAGGCTCTAGACACAAATATTGGTGTGAGAGCTAATTCAATCAAGGAAACACTGCATGTTGGTGAAGGGCATATTGAAGAAGAATCAGCCGAGTGGATCTTGTGGGAGAACAACTCCATTTGGCTCACTAACTTCACACACCATCAGGCTTCCAAGCAGCTCTCAAGGAAACTCAGTTTTCACACTCTATGCTTAGTGCCCTTTGAGTGCCTAGGACTGAAATGAAGCTTGGTGAGCATCCCACACAAACGAATGCTCCACATGCGGGTTTCACATGCCACCAACTCCACATTCACAGGCAACTTCAGCGCCACAGCCGTTTTTCAGATAGCCCTCAATGCAAAGGCTCTAGACGCAAATATTGATGTGAGAGCTAATTCAATCAAGGAAACACTGCATGTTGGTGAAGGGCATATTGAAGAAGGATCAGCTGAGTGGTTCTTGTGGGAGAACAACTCCATTTGGCTCACTAACTTCACACACCATCAGGCTTCCAAGCAGCTCTCAAGGAAACTCAGTTTTCACACTCTTTGCTTAGTGCCCTTAGAGTGATTTATCTAGGAATGAACCAGGTAGAGCATCCCACACAAACGAATGCTCCACATGCGGGTTTCACATGACACCAACTCCACATTCACAGGCAACTTCAGCGCCACAGCCGTTTTCAGATAGCCCTCAATGCAAAGGCTCTAGACGCAAATATTGGTGTGAGAGCTAATTCAATCAAGGAAACACTGCATGTTGCTGAAGGGCATATTGAAGAAGGATCAGCCGAGTGGTTCTTGTGGGAGAACAACTCCATTTGGCTCACTAACTTCACACACCATCAGGCTTCCAAGCAGCTCTCAAAGAAACTCAGTTTTCACACTCTATGCTTAGTGCCCTTTGAGTGCCTAGGACTGAAATGAAGCTTGGTGAGCATCCCACACAAACGAATGCTCCACATGCGGGTTTCACATGCCACCAACTCAACATTCACAGGCAACTTCAGCGCCACAGCCGTTTTCAGATAGCCCTCAATGCAAAGGCTCTAGACGCAAAGATTGGTGTGAGAGCTAATTCAATCAAGGAAACACTGCATGTTGGTGAAGGGCATATTGAGGAAGAATCAGCCGAGTGGATCTTGTGGGGGAACAACTCCAGTTGGCTCACTAACTTCACACACCATCAGGCTTCCATGCAGCTCTCAAGGAAACTCACTTTTTACACTCAATGCTTAGTGCCCTTTGAGTGCATTATCTAGGAATATTGAACCTGGTAGAGCATCCCACACAAACGAATGCTCCACATGAGGGCAGCGCCACAGCCATTTCCAGATAGCCCTCAATGCAAAGGCTCTAGACGCAAATATTGGTGTGAGAGCTAATTCAATCAAGGAAACACTGCATGTTGGTGAAGGGCATATTGAAGAAGGATCAGCCGAGTGGTTCTTGTGGGAGAACAACTCCATTTGGCTCACTAACTTCACACACCATCAGGCTTCCAAGCAGCTCTCAAGGAAACTCAGTTTTCACACTCTATGCTTAGTGCCCTTTGAGTGCATTATCTAGGAATGAGCCTGGTAGATCATCCCACACAAAACGAATGCTCCACATGCGGGTTTCACATGCCACCAACTCCACATTCACAGGCAACTTCAGCGCCACAGCCATTTTCAGATAGCCCGCAATGCAAAGGCTCTAGACGCAAATATTGGTGTGAGAGCTAATTCAATCAAGGAAACACTGCATGTTGGTGAAGGGCATATTGAAGAAGGATCAGCCGAGTGGTTCTTGTGGGAGAACAACTCCATTTGGCTCACTAACTTCACACACCATCAGGCTTCCAAGCAGCTCTCAAGGAAACTCAGTTTTCACACTCTATGCTTCGTGCCCTTTGATTGCCTAGGACTGAAATGAAGCTTGGTGAGCATCCCACACAAACGAATGCTCCACATGCGGGTTTCACATGCCACCATCTCCACATTCACAGGTAACTTCAGCGCCACAGCCATTTTCAGACATCCCTCAATGCAAAGGCTCTAGACGCAAATATTGGTGTGAGAGCTAATTCAATCAAGGAAACACTGCATGTTGGTGAAGGGCATATTGAAGAAGGATCAGCCGAGTGGTTCTGGTGGGAGAACAACTCCATTTGGCTCACTAACTTCACACACCATCAGGCTTCCAAGCAGCTCTCAAGGAAACTCAGTTTTCACACTCTATGCTTAGTGCCCTTTGAGTGCATTATCTAGGAATGAACCTGGTAGAGCATCCCACACAAAAGAATGTTCCACATGCGGGTTTCACATGCCACCAACTCCACATTCTCAGGCAACTTCAGCGCCACAGCCATTTTCAGATAGCCCTCAATGCAAAGGCTCTAGGCGAAAATATTGGTGTGAGAGCTAATTCAATCAAGGAAACACTGCATGTTGGTGAAGGGCATATTGAAGAAGGATCAGCCGAGTGGTTCTTGTGGGAGAACAACTCCATTTGGCTCACTAACTTCACACACCATCAGGCTTCCAAGCAGCTCTCAAGGAAACTCAGTGTTCACACTCTATGCTTAATGCCCTTTGAGTGCATTATCTAGGAATGAACCTGGTAGAGCATCCCACACAAAAGAATGTTCCACATGTGGGTTTCACATGCCACCAACTCCACATTCACAGGCAACTTCAGCGCCACAGCCGTTTTCAGATAGCCCTCAATGCAAAGGCTCTAGGAAAAAATACTGGTGTGAGAGCTAATTCAATCAAGGAAACACTGCATGGTGGTGAAGGGCATATTGAAGAAGGATCAGCCGAGTGGTTCTTGTGGGAGAACAACTCCATTTGGCTCACTAACTTCACACACCATCAGGCTTCCAAGCAGCTCTCAAGGAAACTCAGTTTTCACACTCTATGCTTAGTGCCCTTTGAGTGCATTATCTAGGAATGATCCTGGTAGAGCATCCCACACAAAAGAATGTTCCACATGCGGGTTTCACATGCCACCAACTCCACATTCACAGGCAACTTCAGCGCCACAGCCGTTTTCAGATAGCCCTCAATGCAAAGGCTCTAGGAAAAAATATTGGTGTGAGAGCTAATTCAATCAAGGAAACACTGCATGGTGGTGAAGGGCATATTGAAGAAGGATCAGCCGAGTGGTTCTTGTGGGAGAACAACTCCATTTGGCTCACTAACTTCACACACCATCAGGCTTCCAAGCAGCTCTCAAGGAAACTCAGTTTTCACACTCTAGGCTTAGTGCCCTTTGAGTGCATTATCTAGGAATGAACCTGGTAGAGCATCCCACACAAACGAATGCTCCACATGCGGGTTTCACATGCCACCAACTCCACATTCACAGGTAACTTCAGCGCCACAGCCATTTTCAGACAGCCCTCAATGCAAAGGTTCTAGACGCAAATATTGGTGTGAGAGCTAATTCAATCAAGGAAACACTGCATGTTGGTGAAGGGCATATTTAAGAAGGATCAGCCGAGTGGTTCTTGTGGGAGAACAACTCCATTTGGCTCACTAACTTCACACACCATCAGGCTTCCAAGCAGCTCTCAAGGAAACTCAGTTTTCACACTCTATGCTTAGTGCCCTTTGAGTGCATTATCTAGGAATGAACCTGGTAGAGCATCCCACACAAAAGAATGTTCCACATGCGGGGTTCACATGCCACCAACTCCACATTCACAGGCAACTTCAGCGCCACAGGCGTTTTCAGATAGCCCTCAATGCAAAGGCTCTAGACGCAAATATTGGTGTGAGAGCTAATTCAATCAAGGAAACACTGCATGTTGGTGAATGGCATATTGAAGAAGGATCAGCCGAGTGGTTCTTGTGGGAGAAAACTCCATTTGGCTCACTAACTTCACACACCATCAGGCTTCCAAGCAGCTCTCAAGGAAACTCAGTTTTCACACTCTATGCTTAGTGCCCTTTGAGTGCCTAGGACTGAAATGAAGCTTGGTGAGCATCCCACACAAACGAATGCTCCACATGCGGGTTTCACATGCCACCAACTCCACATTCACAGGTAACTTCAGCGCCACAGCCATTTTCAGACAGCCCTCAATGCAAAGGCTCTAGACGCAAATATTGGTGTGAGAGCTAATTCAATCAAGGAAACACTGCATGTTGGTGAAGGGCATATTGAAGAAGGATCAGCCGAGTGGTTCTTGTGGGAGAACAACTCCATTTGGCTCACTAACTTCACACACCATCAGGCTTCCAAGCAGCTCTCAAGGAAACTCAGTTTTCACACTCTTTGCTTAGTGCCCTTTGAGTGCATTATCTAGGAATGAACCAGGTAGAGCATCCCACACAAACGAATGCTCCACATGCGGGTTTCACATGCCACCAACTCCACATTCACAGGCAACTTCAGCGCCACAGCCGTTTCAGATAGCCCTCAATGCAAAGGGTATAGACGCAAATATTGGTGTGAGAGCTAATTCAATCAAGGAAACACTGCATGTTGGTGAAGGGCATATTGAAGAAGGATCAGCCGAGTGGTTCTTGTGGGAGAACAACTCCATTTGGCTCACTAACTTCACACACCATCAGGCTTCCAAGCAGCTCTCAAGGAAACTCAGTTTTCACACTCTATGCTTAGTGCCCTTTGAGTGCCTAGGACTGAAATGAAGCTTGGTGAGCATCCAACACAAACGAATGCTCCACATGCGGGTTTCACATGCCACCAACTCCACATTCACAGGCAACGTCAGCGCCACAGCCGTTTTCAGATAGCCCTCAATGCAAAGGCTCTAGGCACAAATATTGGTGTGAGAGCTAATTCAATCAAGGAAACACTGCATGTTGGTGAAGGGCATATTGAGGAAGAATCAGCCGAGTGGATCTTGTGGGAGAACAACTCCAGTTGGCTCACTAACTTCACACACCATCAGGCTTCCATGCAGCTCTCAAGGAAACTCACTTTTTACACTCTATGCTTAGTGCCCTTTGAGTGCATTATCTAGGAATGAACCTGGTAGAGCATCCCACACAAACGAATGCTCCACATGAGGGCAGCGCCACAGCCATTTCCAGATAGCCCTCAATGCAAAGGCTCTAGACGCAAATGTTGGTGTGAGAGCTAATTCAATCAAGGAAACACTGCATGTTGGTGAAGGGCATATTGAAGAAGGATCAGCCGAGTGGTTCTTGTGGGAGAACAACTCCATTTGGCTCACTAACTTCACACACCATCAGGCTTCCAAGCAGCTCTCAAGGAAACTCAGTTTTCACATCTATGCTTAGTGCCCTTTGTGTGCCTAGGACTGAAATGAAGCTTGCTGAGCAGCCCACACAAACGAATGCTCCACAAGCGGGTTTCACATGCCACCAACTCCACATTCACAGGCAACTTCAGCGCCACAGCCGTTTTCAGATAGCCCTCAATTGAAAGGCTCTAGACACAAATATTGGTGTGAGAGCTAATTCAATCAAGGAAACACTGCATGTTGGTGAAGGGCATATTGAAGAAGAATCAGCCGAGTGGATCTTGTGGGAGAACAACTCCATTTGGCTCACTAACTTCACACACCATCAGGCTTCCAAGCAGCTCTCAAGGAAACTCAGTTTTCACACTCTATGCTTAGTGCCCTTTGAGTGCCTAGGACTGAAATGAAGCTTGGTGAGCATCCCACACAAACGAATGCTCCACATGCGGGTTTCACATGCCACCAACTCCACATTCACAGGCAACTTCAGCGCCACAGCCGTTTTCAGATAGCCCTCAATGCAAAGGCTCTAGACGCAAATATTGATGTGAGAGCTAATTCAATCAAGGAAACACTGCATGTTGGTGAAGGGCATATTGAAGAAGGATCAGCCGAGTGGTTCTTGTGGGAGAACAACTCCATTTGGCTCACTAACTTCACACACCATCAGGCTTCCAAGCAGCTCTCAAGGAAACTCAGTTTTCACACTCTTTGCTTAGTGCCCTTTGAGTGATTTATCTAGGAATGAACCAGGTAGAGCATCCCACACAAACGAATGCTCCACATGCGGGTTTCACATGCCACCAACTCCACATTCACAGGCAACTTCAGCGCCACAGCCGTTTTCAGATAGCCCTCAATGCAAAGGCTCTAGACGCAAATATTGGTGTGAGAGCTAATTCAATCAAGGAAACACTGCATGTTGCTGAAGGGCATATTGAAGAAGGATCAGCCGAGTGGTTCTTGTGGAGAACAACTCCATTTGGCTCACTAACTTCACACACCATCAGGCTTCCAAGCAGCTCTCAAGGAAACTCAGTTTTCACACTCTATGCTTAGTGCCCTTTGAGTGCCTAGGACTGAAATGAAGCTTGGTGAGCATCCCACACAAACGAATGCTCCACATGCGGGTTTCACATGCCACCAACTCCACATTCACAGGCAACTTCAGCGCCACAGCCGTTTTCAGATAGCCCTCAATGCAAAGGCTCTAGACGCAAATATTGGTGTGAGAGCTAATTCAATCAAGGAAACACTGCATGTTGGTGAAGGGCATATTGAGGAAGAATCAGCCGAGTGGATCTTGTCGGAGAACAACTCCAGTTGGCTCACTAACTTCACACACCATCAGGCTTCCATGCAGCTCTCAAGGAAACTCACTTTTTACACTCTATGCTTAGTGCCCTTTGAGTGCATTATCTAGGAATGAACCTGGTAGAGCATCCCACACAAACGAATGCTCCACATGAGGGCAGCGCCACAGCCATTTCCAGATAGCCCTCAATGCAAAGGCTCTAGACGCAAATATTGGTGTGAGAGCTAATTCAATCAAGGAAACACTGCATGTTGGTGAAGGGCATATTGAAGAAGGATCAGCTTAGTGGATCTTGTGGGAGAACAACTCCATTTGGCTCACTAACTTCACACACCATCAGGCTTCCAAGCAGCTCTCAAGGAAACTCAGTTTTCACACTCTATGCTTAGTGGCCTTTGAGTGCCTAGGACTGAAATGAAGCTTGGTGAGCATCCCACACAAACGAATGCTCCACATGCGGGTTTCACATGCCACCAACTCCACATTCACAGACAACTTCAGCGCCACAGCCGTTTTCAGATATCCCTCAATGCAAAGGCTCTAGACGCAAATATTGATGTGAGAGCTAATTCCATCAAGGAAACACTGCATGTTGGTGAAGGGCATATTGAAGAAGGATCAGCCGAGTGGTTCTTGTGGGAGAACAACTCCATTTGGCTCACTAACTTCACACACCATCAGGCTTCCATGCAGCTCCCAAGGAAACTCAGTTTTCACACTCTTTGCTTAGTGCCCTTTGAGTGCATTATCTAGGAATGAACCTGGTAGAGCATCCCACACAAACGAATGCTCCACATGCGGGTTTCACATGCCACCAACTCCACATTCACAGGCAACTTCAGCGCCACAGCCGTTTTCAGATAGCCCTCAATGCAAAGGCTCTAGACGCAAATATTGATGTGAGAGCTAATTCAATCAAGGAAACACTGCATGTTGGTGAAGGGCATATTGAAGAAGGATCAGCCGAGTGGTTCTTGTGGGAGAACAACTCCATTTGGCTCACTAACTTCACACACCATCAGGCTTCCAAGCAGCTCTCAAGGAAACTCAGTTTTCACACTCTATGCTTAGTGCCCTTTGTGTGCCTAGGACTGAAATGAAGCTTGCTGAGCAGCCCACACAAACAAATGCTCCACATGCGGGTTTCACATGCCACCAACTCCACATTCACAGGCAACTTCAGCGCCACAGCCGTTTTCAGATAGCCCTCAATGCAAAGGCTCTAGACGCAAATATTGGTGTGAGAGCTAATTCAATCAAGGAAACACTGCATGTTGGTGAAGCGCATATTGAAGAAGGATCAGCCGAGTGGTTCTTGTGGGAGAACAACTCCATTTGGCTCACTAACTTCACACACCATCAGGCTTCCAAGCAGCTCTCAAGGAAACTCAGTTTTCACACTCTATGCTTAGTGCCCTTTGAGTGCCTAGGACTGAAATGAAGCTTGGTGAGCATCCCACACAAACGAATGCTCCACATGCGGGTTTCACATGCCACCAAATCCACATTCACAGGTAACTTCAGCGCCACAACCATTTTCAGATATCCCTCAATGCAAAGGCTCTAGACGCAAATATTGGTGTGAGAGCTAATTCAATCAAGGAAACACTGCATGTTGGTGAAGGGCATATTGAAGAAGGATCAGCCGAGTGGTTCTTGTGGGAGAACAACTCCATTTGGCTCACTAACTTCACACACCATCAGGCTTCCAAGCAGCTCCCAAGGAAACTCAGTTTTCACACTCTATGCTTAGTGCCCTTTGAGTGCATTATCTAGAAATGAACCTGGTAGAGCATCCCACACAAACGAATGCTCCACATGCGGGTTTCACATGCCACCAACTCCACATTCACAGGCAACTTCAGCGCCACAGCCGTTTTCAGATAGCCCTCAATGCAAAGGCTCTAGGCGAAAATATTGGTGTGAGAGCTAATTCAATCAAGGAAACACTGCATGTTGGTGAAGGGCATATTGAAGAAGGATCAGCCGAGTGGTTCTTGTGGGAGAACAACTCCATTTGGCTCACTAACTTCACACACCATCAGGCTTCCAAGCAGCTCTCAAGGAAACTCAGTTTTCACACTCTATGCTTAGTGCCATTTGAGTGCCTAGGACTGAAATGAAGCTTGGTGAGCATCCCACACAAACGAATGCTCCACATGCGGGTTTCACATGCCACCAACTCCACATTCACAGGTAACTTCAGCGCCACAACCATTTTCAGACAGCCCTCAATGCAAAGGCTCTAGACGTAAATATTGCTGTGAGAGCTAATTCAATCAAGGAAACTCTGCATGTTGGTGAAGGGCATATTGAAGAAGGATCAGCCGAGTGGTTCTTGTGGGAGAACAACTCCATTTGGCTCACTAACTTCACACACCATCAGGCTTCCAAGCAGCTCTCAAGGAAACTCATTTTTCACACTCTATGCTTAGTGTCCTTTCACTGCATTACCTAGGAATGAACCTGGTAGAGCATCCCACACAAACGAATGCTCCACATGCGGGCAGCGCCACAGCCGTTTTCAGATAGCCCTCAATGCAAAGGCTCTAGACGCAAATATTGGTGTGAGAGCTAATTCAATCAAGGAAACACTGCATGTTGGTGAAGGGCATATTGAAAAAGGATCAGCAGAGTGGATCTTGTGGGAGAACAACTCCATTTGGCTCACTAACTTCACACACCATCAGGCTTCCAAGCAGCTCTCAAGGAAACTCAGTTTTCACACTGTATGCTTAGTGCCCTTTGAGTGCATTATCTAGGAATGAACCTGATAGAACATTCCACACAAACGAATGCTCCACATGCGGGTTTCACATGCCACCAACTCCACATTCACAGGCAACTTCAGCGGCACAGCCGTTTTCAGATAGCCCTCAATGCAAAGGCTCTAGATGCAAATATTGATGTGAGAGCTAATTCAATCAAGGAAACACTGCATGTTGGTGAAGGGCATATTGAAGAAGGATCAGCCGAGTGGTTCTTGTGGGAGAACAACTCCATTTGGCTCACTAACTTCACACACCATCAGGCTTCCAAGCAGCTCTCAAGGAAACTCACTTTTCACACTCTATGCTTAGTGCCCTTTGTGTGCCTAGGACTGAAATGAAGCTTGCTGAGTAGCCCACACAAACAAATGCTCCACATGCGGGTTTCACATGCCACCAACTCCACATTCACAGGCAACTTCAGCGCCACAGCCGTTTTCAGATAGCCCTCAATGCAAAGGCTCTAGACGCAAATATTGGTGTGAGAGCTAATTCAATCAAGGAAACACTGCATGTTGGTGAAGCGCATATTGAAGAAGGATCAGCCGAGTGGTTCTTGTGGGAGAACAACTCCATTTGGCTCACTAACTTCACACACCATCAGGCTTCCAAGCAGCTCTCAAGGAAACTCAGTTTTCACACTCTATGCTTAGTGCCCTTTGAGTGCCTAGGACTGAAATGAAGCTTGGTGAGCATCCCACACAAACGAATGCTCCACATGCGGGTTTCACATGCCACCAAATCCACATTCACAGGTAACTTCAGCGCCACAGCCATTTTCAGATATCCCTCAATGCAAAGGCTCTAGACGCAAATATTGGTGTGAGAGGTAATTCAATCAAGGAAACACTGCATGTTGGTGAAGGGCATATTGAAGAAGGATCAGCAGAGTGGATCTTGTGGGAGAACAACTCCATTTGGCTCACTAACTTCACACACCATCAGGCTTCCAAGCAGCTCCCAAGGAAACTCAGTTTTCACACTCTATGCTTAGTGCCCTTTGAGTGCATTATCTAGAAATGAACCTGGTAGAGCATCCCACACAAACGAATGCTCCACATGCGGGTTTCACATGCCACCAACTCCACATTCACAGGCAACTTCAGCGCCACAGCCGTTTCAGATAGCCCTCAATGCAAAGGCTCTAGGCGAAAATATTGGTATGAGAGCTAATTCAATCAAGGAAACACTGCATGTTGGTGAAGGGCATATTGAAGAAGGATCAGCCGAGTGGTTCTTGTGGGAGAACAACTCCATTTGGCTCACTAACTTCACACACCATCAGGCTTCCAAGCAGCTCTCAAGGAAACTCAGTTTTCACACTCTATGCTTAGTGCCATTTGAGTGCCTAGGACTGAAATGAAGCTTGGTGAGCATCCCACACAAACGAATGCTCCACATGCGGGTTTCACATGCCACCAACTCCACATTCACAGGTAACTTCAGCGCCACAACCATTTTCAGACAGCCCTCAATGCAAAGGCTCTAGACGTAAATATTGGTGTGAGAGCTAATTCAATCAAGGAAACTCTGCATGTTGGTGAAGGGCATATTGAAGAAGGATCAGCCGAGTGGTTCTTGTGGGAGAACAACTCCATTTGGCTCACTAACTTCACACACCATCAGGCTTCCAAGCAGCTCTCAAGGAAACTCAGTTTTCACACTCTATGCTTAGTGCCCTTTGAGTGCCTAGGACTGAAATGAAGCTTGGTGAGCATCCTACACAAACGAATGCTCCACATGCGGGTTTCACATGCCACCAAATCCACATTCACAGGTAACTTCAGCGCCACATCCATTTTCAGATATCCCTCAATGCAAAGGCTCTAGACGCAAAGATTGGTGTGAGAGCTAATTCAATCAAGGAAACACTGCATGTTGGTGAAGGGCATATTGAAGAAGGATCAGCCGAGTGGTTCTTGTGGGAGAACAACTCCATTTGGCTCACTAACTTCACACACCATCAGGCTTCCAAGCAGCTCCCAAGGAAACTCAGTTTTCACACTCTATGCTTAGTGCCCTTTGAGTGCATTATCTAGAAATGAACCTGGTAGAGCATCCCACACAAACGAATGCTCCACATGCGGGTTTCACATGCCACCAACTCCACATTCACAGGCAACTTCAGCGCCACAGCCGTTTTCAGATAGCCCTCAATGCAAAGGCTCTAGGCGAAAATATTGCTGTGAGAGCTAATTCAATCAAGGAAACACTGCATGTTGGTGAAGGGCATATTGAAGAAGGATCAGCCGAGTGGTTCTTGTGGGAGAACAACTCCATTTGGCTCACTAACTTCACACACCATCAGGCTTCCAAGCAGCTCTCAAGGAAACTCAGTTTTCACACTCTATGCTTAGTGCCATTTGAGTGCCTAGGACTGAAATGAAGCTTGGTAGAGCATCCCACACAAACGAATGCTGCACATGCGGGTTTCACATGCCACCAACTCCACATTCACAGGTAACTTCAGCGCCACAACCATTTTCAGACAGCCCTCAATGCAAAGGCTCTAGACGTAAATATTGGTGTGAGAGCTAATTCAATCAAGGAAACTCTGCATGTTGGTGAAGGGCATATTGAAGAAGGATCAGCCGAGTGGTTCTTGTGTGAGAACAACTCCATTTGGCTCACTAACTTCACACACCATCAGGCTTCCAAGCAGCTCTCAAGGAAACTCATTTTTCACACTCTATGCTTAGTGTCCTTTCACTGCATTACCTAGGAATGAACCTGGTAGAGCATCCCACACAAACGAATGCTCCACATGCGGGCAGCGCCACAGTCGTTTTCAGATAGCCCGCAATGCAAAGGCTCTAGACGCAAATATTGGTGTGAGAGCTAATTCAATCAAGGAAACACTGCATGTTGGTGAAGGGCATATTGAAAAAGGATCAGCAGAGTGGATCTTGTGGGAGAACAACTCCATTTGGCTCACTAACTTCACACACCATCAGGCTTCCAAGCAGCTCTCAAGGAAACTCAGTTTTCACACTGTATGCTTAGTGCCCTTTGAGTGCATTATCTAGGAATGAACCTGATAGAACATTCCACACAAACGAATGCTCCACATGCGGGTTTCACATGCCACCAACTCCACATTCACAGGCAACTTCAGCGGCACAGCCGTTTTCAGATAGCCCTCAATGCAAAGGCTCTAGACGCAAATATTGATGTGAGAGCTAATTCAATCAAGGAAACACTGCATGTTGGTGAAGGGCATATTGAAGAAGGATCAGCCGAGTGGTTCTTGTGGGAGAACAACTCCATTTGGCTCA
Source organism: Ochotona princeps (assembly GCF_030435755.1). Taxonomy (NCBI): domain Eukaryota; kingdom Metazoa; phylum Chordata; class Mammalia; order Lagomorpha; family Ochotonidae; genus Ochotona; species Ochotona princeps. The sequence continues at coordinate 40,130 of NW_026697409.1, read as the reverse complement.
CTAACTTCACACACCATCAGGCTTCCAAGCAGCTCTCAAGGAAACTCACTTTTCACACTCTATGCTTAGTGCCCTTTGTGTGCCTAGGACTGAAATGAAGCTTGCTGAGTAGCCCACACAAACAAATGCTCCACATGCGGGTTTCACATGCCACCAACTCCACATTCACAGGCAACTTCAGCGCCACAGCCGTTTTCAGATAGCCCTCAATGCAAAGGCTCTAGACGCAAATATTGGTGTGAGAGCTAATTCAATCAAGGAAACACTGCATGTTGGTGAAGCGCATATTGAAGAAGGATCAGCCGAGTGGTTCTTGTGGGAGAACAACTCCATTTGGCTCACTAACTTCACACACCATCAGGCTTCCAAGCAGCTCTCAAGGAAACTCAGTTTTCACACTCTATGCTTAGTGCCCTTTGAGTGCCTAGGACTGAAATGAAGCTTGGTGAGCATCCCACACAAACGAATGCTCCACATGCGGGTTTCACATGCCACCAAATCCACATTCACAGGTAACTTCAGCGCCACAACCATTTTCAGATATCCCTCAATGCAAAGGCTCTAGACGCAAATATTGGTGTGAGAGGTAATTCAATCAAGGAAACACTGCATGTTGGTGAAGGGCATATTGAAGAAGGATCAGCCGAGTGGTTCTTGTGGGAGAACAACTCCATTTGGCTCACTAACTTCACACACCATCAGGCTTCCAAGCAGCTCCCAAGGAAACTCAGTTTTCACACTCTATGCTTAGTGCCCTTTGAGTGCATTATCTAGAAATGAACCTGGTAGAGCATCCCACACAAACGAATGCTCCACATGCGGGTTTCACATGCCACCAACTCCACATTCACAGGCAACTTCAGCGCCACAGCCGTTTTCAGATAGCCCTCAATGCAAAGGCTCTAGGCGAAAATATTGGTGTGAGAGCTAATTCAATCAAGGAAACACTGCATGTTGGTGAAGGGCATATTGAAGAAGGATCAGCCGAGTGGTTCTTGTGGGAGAACAACTCCATTTGGCTCACTAACTTCACACACCATCAGGCTTCCAAGCAGCTCTCAAGGAAACTCAGTTTTCACACTCTATGCTTAGTGCCATTTGAGTGCCTAGGACTGAAATGAAGCTTGGTGAGCATCCCACACAAACGAATGCTGCACATGCGGGTTTCACATGCCACCAACTCCACATTCACAGGTAACTTCAGCGCCACAACCATTTTCAGACAGCCCTCAATGCAAAGGCTCTAGACGTAAATATTGGTGTGAGAGCTAATTCAATCAAGGAAACTCTGCATGTTGGTGAAGGGCATATTGAAGAAGGATCAGCCGAGTGGTTCTTGTGGGAGAACAACTCCATTTGGCTCACTAACTTCACACACCATCAGGCTTCCAAGCAGCTCTCAAGGAAACTCAGTTTTCACACTCTATGCTTAGTGCCCTTTGAGTGCCTAGGACTGAAATGAAGCTTGGTGAGCATCCCACACAAACGAATGCTCCACATGCGGGTTTCACATGCCACCAAATCCACATTCACAGGTAACTTCAGCGCCACAACCATTTTCAGATATCCCTCAATGCAAAGGCTCTAGACGCAAAGATTGGTGTGAGAGGTAATTCAATCAAGGAAACACTGCATGTTGGTGAAGGGCATATTGAAGAAGGATCAGCCGAGTGGTTCTTGTGGGAGAACAACTCCATTTGGCTCACTAACTTCACACACCATCAGGCTTCCAAGCAGCTCCCAAGGAAACTCAGTTTTCACACTCTATGCTTAGTGCCCTTTGAGTGCATTATCTAGAAATGAACCTGGTAGAGCATCCCACACAAACGAATGCTCCACATGCGGGTTTCACATGCCACCAACTCCACATTCACAGGCAACTTCAGCGCCACAGCCGTTTTCAGATAGCCCTCAATGCAAAGGCTCTAGGCGAAAATATTGGTGTGAGAGCTAATTCAATCAAGGAAACACTGCATGTTGGTGAAGGGCATATTGAAGAAGGATCAGCCGAGTGGTTCTTGTGGGAGAACAACTCCATTTGGCTCACTAACTTCACACACCATCAGGCTTCCAAGCAGCTCTCAAGGAAACTCAGTTTTCACACTCTATGCTTAGTGCCATTTGAGTGCCTAGGACTGAAATGAAGCTTGGTGAGCATCCCACACAAACGAATGCTGCACATGCGGGTTTCACATGCCACCAACTCCACATTCACAGGTAACTTCAGCGCCACAACCATTTTCAGACAGCCCTCAATGCAAAGGCTCTAGACGTAAATATTGGTGTGAGAGCTAATTCAATCAAGGAAACACAGCATGTTGGTGAAGGGCATATTGAAGAAGGATCAGCCGAGTGGTTCTTGTGGGAGAACAACTCCATTTGGCTCACTAACTTCACACACCATCAGGCTTCCAAGCAGCTCTCAAGGAAACTCAGTTTTCACACTCTATGCTTAGTGCCCTTTGAGTGCCTAGGACTGAAATGAAGCTTGGTGAGCATCCCACACAAACGAATGCTCCACATGCGGGTTTCACATGCCACCAAATCCACATTCACAGGTAACTTCAGCGCCACAACCATTTTCAGATATCCCTCAATGCAAAGGCTCTAGACGCAAAGATTGGTGTGAGAGCTAATTCAATCAAGGAAACACTGCATGTTGGTGAAGGGCATATTGAAGAAGGATCAGCCGAGTGGTTCTTGTGGGAGAACAACTCCATTTGGCTCACTAACTTCACACACCATCAGGCTTCCAAGCAGCTCCCAAGGAAACTCAGTTTTCACACTCTATGCTTAGTGCCCTTTGAGTGCATTATCTAGAAATGAACCTGGTAGAGCATCCCACACAAACGAATGCTCCACATGCGGGTTTCACATGCCACCAACTCCACATTCACAGGCAACTTCAGCGCCACAGCCGTTTTCAGATAGCCCTCAATGCAAAGGCTCTAGGCGAAAATATTGCTGTGAGAGCTAATTCAATCAAGGAAACACTGCATGTTGGTGAAGGGCATATTGAAGAAGGATCAGCCGAGTGGTTCTTGTGGGAGAACAACTCCATTTGGCTCACTAACTTCACACACCATCAGGCTTCCAAGCAGCTCTCAAGGAAACTCAGTTTTCACACTCTATGCTTAGTGCCATTTGAGTGCCTAGGACTGAAATGAAGCTTGGTGAGCATCCCACACAAACGAATGCTGCACATGCGGGTTTCACATGCCACCAACTCCACATTCACAGGTAACTTCAGCGCCACAACCATTTTCAGACAGCCCTCAATGCAAAGGCTCTAGACGTAAATATTGGTGTGAGAGCTAATTCAATCAAGGAAACTCTGCATGTTGGTGAAGGGCATATTGAAGAAGGATCAGCCGAGTGGTTCTTGTGGGAGAACAACTCCATTTGGCTCACTAACTTCACACACCATCAGGCTTCCAAGCAGCTCTCAAGGAAACTCATTTTTCACACTCTATGCTTAGTGTCCTTTCACTGCATTACCTAGGAATGAACCTGGTAGAGCATCCCACACAAACGAATGCTCCACATGCGGGCAGCGCCACAGCCGTTTTCAGATAGCCCTCAATGCAAAGGCTCTAGACGCAAATATTGGTGTGAGAGCTAATTCAATCAAGGAAACACTGCATGTTGGTGAAGGGCATATTGAAAAAGGATCAGCAGAGTGGATCTTGTGGGAGAACAACTCCATTTGGCTCACTAACTTCACACACCATCAGGCTTCCAAGCAGCTCTCAAGGAAACTCAGTTTTCACACTGTATGCTTAGTGCCCTTTGAGTGCATTATCTAGGAATGAACCTGATAGAACATTCCACACAAACGAATGCTCCACATGCGGGTTTCACATGCCACCAACTCCACATTCACAGGCAACTTCAGCGGCACAGCCGTTTTCAGATAGCCCTCAATGCAAAGGCTCTAGACGCAAAGATTGGTGTGAGAGCTAATTCAATCAAGGAAACACTGCATGTTGGTGAAGGGCATATTGAAGAAGGATCAGCTGAGTGGTTCTTGTGGGAGAACAACTCCATTTGGCTCACTAACTTCACACACCATCAGGCTTCCAAGCAGCTCTCAAGGAAACTCAGTTTTCACACTCTATGCTTAGTGCCCTTTGAGTGCCTAGGACTGAAATGAAGCTTGGTGAGCATCCCACACAAACGCATGCTCCACATGCGGGTTTCACATGCCACCAACTCCACATTCACAGGCAACTTCAGCGCCACAGCCGTTTTCAGATATCCCTCAATGCAAAGGCTCTAGACGCAAATATTGGTGTGAGAGCTAATTCAATCAAGGAAACACTGCATGTTGGTGAAGGGCATATTGAAGAAGGATCAGCCGAGTGGTTCTTGTGGGAGAACAACTCCATTTGGCTCAATAACTTCACACACCATCAGGCTTCCAAGCAGCTCCCAAGGAAACTCAGTTTACACACTCTATGCTTAGTGTCCTTTCACTGCAATATCTAGGAATGAACCTCGTAGAGCATCCCACACAAACGAATGCTCCACATGCGGGCAGCGCCACAGCCGTTTTCAGATAGCCCTCAATGCAAAGGCTCTAGACGCAAATATTGGTGTGACAGCTAATTCAATCAAGGAAACACTGCATGTTGGTGAAGGGCATATTGAAAAAGGATCAGCCGAGTGGATCTTGTGGGAGAACAACTCCATTTGGCTCACTAACTTCACACACCATCAGGCTTCCAAGCAGCTCTCAAGGAAACTCAGTTTTCACACTCTATGCTTAGTGCCCTTTGAGTGCATTATCTAGGAATGAACCTGATAGAACATCCCACACAAACGCATGCTCCACATGCGGGTTTCACATGCCACCAACTCCACATTCACAGGCAACTTCAGCGCCACAGCCGTTTTCAGATATCCCTCAATGCAAAGGCTCTAGACGCAAATATTGGTGTGAGAGCTAATTCAATCAAGGAAACACTGCATGTTGGTGAAGGGCATATTGAAGAAGGATCAGCCGAGTGGTTCTTGTGGGAGAACAACTCCATTTGGCTCAATAACTTCACACACCATCAGGCTTCCAAGCAGCTCTCAAGGAAACTCAGTTTTCACACTCTATGCTTAGTGTCCTTTCACTGCATTATCTAGGAATGAACCTGGTAGAGCATCCCACACAAACAAATGCTCCACATGCGGTTAGCGCCACAGCCGTTTTCAGATAGCCCTCAATGCAAAGGCTCTAGACGCAAATATTGGTGTGAGACCTAATTCAATCAAGGAAACACTGCATGTTGGTGAAGGGCATATTGAAAAAGGATCAGCCGAGTGGATCTTGTGGGAGAACAACTCCATTTGGCTCACTAACTTCACACACCATCAGGCTTCCAAGCAGCTCTCAAGGAAACTCAGTTTTCACACTCTATGCTTAGTGCCCTTTGAGTGCATTATCTAGGAATGAACCTGGTGGAGCATCCCACACAAACGAATGCTCCACATGCGGGTTTCACATGCCACCAACTCCACATTCACAGGCAACTTCAGCGCCACAGCCGTTTTCAGATAGCCCTCAATGCAAAGGCTCTAGACGCAAATATTTGTGTGAGAGCTAATTCAATCAAGGAAACACTGCATGTTGGTGAAGGGCATATTGAAGAAGGATCAGCTGAGTGGTTCTTGTTTGAGAACAACTCCATTTGGCTCACTAACTTCACACACCATCAGGCTTCCAAGCAGCTCTCAAGGAAACTCAGTTTTCACACTCTATTCTTAGTGCCCTTTGAGTGCCTAGGACTGAAATGAAGCTTGGTGAGCATCCCACACAAACGAATGCTCCACATGCGGGTTTCACATGACACCAACTCCACATTCACAGGCAACTTCAGCGCCACAGCCATTTTCAGACAGCCCTCAATGCAAAGGCTCTAGACGTAAATATTGGTGTGAGAGCTAATTCAATCAAGGAAACACTGCATGTTGGTGAAGGGCATATTGAAGAAGGGTCAGCCGAGTGGTTCTTGTGGGAGAACAACTCCATTTGGCTCACTAACTTCACACACCATCAGGCTTCCAAGCAGCTCTCAAGGAAACTCAATTTTCACACTCTATGCTTAGTGCTCTTTGAGTGCCTAGGACTGAAATGAAGCTTGCTGAGCAGCCCACACAAACGAATGCTCCACATGCGGGTTTCACATGCCACCAACTCCACATTCACAGGCAACTTCAGCGCCACAGCCATTTTCAGATAGCCCTCAATGCAAAGGCTCTAGACGCAAATATTGGTGTGAGAGCTAATTCAATCAAGGAAACACTGCATGTTGGTGAAGGGCATATTGAAGAAGGATCAGCCGAGTGGTTCTTGTGGGAGAACAACTCCATTTGGCTCACTAACTTCACACACCATCAGGCTTCCAAGCAGCTCTCAAGGAAACTCAGTTTTCACACTCTATGCTTAGTGCCCTTTGTGTGCCTAGGACTGAAATGAAGCTTGCTGAGCATCCCACACAAACGCATGCTCCACATGCGGGTTTCACATGCCACCAACTCCACATTCACAGGCAACTTCAGCGCCACAGCCGTTTTTAGATAGCCCTCAATGCAAAGGCTCTAGACGCAAATATTGGTGTGAGAGCTAATTCAATCAAGGAAACACTGCATGTTGGTGAAGGGCATATTGAAGAAGGATCAGCCGAGTGGTTCTTGTGGGAGAACAACTCCATTTGGCTCACTAACTTCACACACCATCAGGCTTCCAAGCAGCTCTCAAGGAAACTCAGTTTTCACACTCTAGGCTTAATGCCCTTTGAGTGCATTATGTAGGAATGAACCTGGTGGAGCATCCCACACAAACCAATGCTCCACATGCGGGTTTCACATGACACCAACTCCACATTCACAGGCAACTTCAGCGCCACAGCCGTTTTCAGATAGCCCTCAATGCAAAGGCTCTAGACGCAAATATTGGTGTGAGAGCTAATTCAATCAAGGAAACACTGCATGTTGGTGAAGGGCATATTGAAGAAGGATCAGCCGAGTGGATCTTGTGGGAGAACAACTCCATTTGGCTCACTAACTTCACACACCATCAGGCTTCCAAGCAGCTCTCAAGGAAACTCACTTTTTACACTCTATGCTTAGTGCCCTTTGAGTGCATTATGTAGGAATGAACCTGGTAGAGCATCCCACACAAACGAATGCTCCACATGCGGGCAGCGCCACAGCCATTTCCAGATAGCCCTCAATGCAAAGGCTCTAGACGCAAATATTGGTGTGACAGCTAATTCAATCAAGGAAACACTGCATGTTGGTGAAGGGCATATTGAAGAAGGATCAGCCGAGTGGATCTTGTGGGAGAACAACTCCATTTGGCTCACTAACTTCACACACCATCAGGCTTCCAAGCAGCTCTCAAGGAAACTCAGTTTTCACACTCTATGCTTAGTGCCCTTTGTGTGACTAGGACTGAAATGAAGCTTGCTGAGCATCCCACACAAACGAATGCTCCACATGCGGGTTTCACATGCCACCAACTCCACAATCACTAGGCAACTTCAGCGCCACAGCCGTTTTCAGATAGCCCTCAATGCAAAGGCTCTAGACGCAAATATTGGTGTGAGAGCTAATTCAATCAAGGAAACACTGCATGTTGGTGAAGGGCATATTGAAGAAGGATCAGCCGAGTGATCTTGTGGGAGAACAACTCCATTTGGCTCACTAACTTCACACACCATCAGGCTTCCAAGCAGCTCTCAAGGAAACTCAGTTTTCACACTCTATGCTTAGTGCCCTTTGAGTGCCTAGGACTGAAATGAAGCTTGGTGAGCATCCCACACAAACGAATGCTCCACATGCGGGTTTCACATGCCACCAACTCCACATTCACAGGCAACTTCAGCGCCACAGCCATTTTCAGATAGCCCTCAATGCAAAGGCTCTAGACGCAAATATTGGTGTGAGAGCTAATTCAATCAAGGAAACACTGCATGTTGGTGAAGGGCATATTGAAGAAGGATCAGCCGAGTGGTTCTTGTGGGAGAACAACTCCATTTGGCTCACTAACTTCACACACCATCAGGCTTCCAAGCAGCTCTCAAGGAAACTCAGTTTTCACTCTATGCTTAGTGCCCTTTGAGTGCCTAGGACTGAAATGAAGCTTGCTGAGCATCCCACACAAACGCATGCTCCACATGCGGGTTTCACATGCCACCAACTCCACATTCACAGGCAACTTCAGCGCCACAGCCGTTTTCAGATAGCCCTCAATGCAAAGGCTCTAGACGCAAATATTGGTGTGAGAGCTAATTCAATCAAGGAAACTCTGCATGTTGGTGAAGGGCATATTGAAGAAGGATCAGCCGAGTGGTTCTTGTGGGAGAACAACTCCATTTGGCTCACTAACTTCACACACCATCAGGCTTCCAAGCAGCTCTCAAGGAAACTCAGTTTTCACACTCTATGCTTAGTGCCCTTTGAGTGCATTATGTAGGAATGAACCTGGTGGAGCATCCCACACAAACCAATGCTCCACATGCGGGTTTCACATGCCACCAACTCCACATTCACAGGCAACTTCAGCGCCAAAGCCGTTTTCAGATAGCCCTCAATGCAAAGGCTCTAGACGCAAAGATTTTTGTGAGAGCTAATTCAATCAAGGAAACACTGCATGTTGGTGAAGGGCATATTGAAGAAGGATCAGCCGAGTGGTTCTTGTGGGAGAACAACTCCATTTGGCTCACTAACTTCACACACCATCAGGCTTCCAAGCAGCTCTCAAGGAAACTCAGTTTTCACACTCTACGCTTAGTGCCCTTTGAGTGCATTATCTAGGAATGAACCTGGTAGAGCATCCCACACAAACGAATGTTCCACATGCGGGTTTCACATGCCACCAACTCCACATTCACAGGCAACTTCAGCGCCACAGCCGTTTTCAGATAGCCCTCAATGCAAAGGCTCTAGACGCAAGTATTTGTGTGAGAGCTGATTCAATCAAGGAAACACTGCATGTTGGTGAAGGGCATATTGAAGAAGGATCAGCCGAGTGGTTCTTGTGGGAGAACAACTCCATTTGGCTCACTAACTTCACACACCATCAGGCTTCCAAGCAGCTCTCAAGGAAACTCAGTTTTCACACTCTATGCTTAGTGCCCTTTGAGTGCATTATGTAGGAATGAACCTGGTGGAGCATCCCACACAAAAGAATGCTCCACATGCGGGTTTCACATGCCACCAACTCCACATTCACAGGCAACTTCAGCGCCACAGCCGTTTTCAGATAGCCCTCAATGCAAAGGCTCTAGACGCAAATATTGGTGTGAGAGCTAATTCAATCAAGGAAACACTGCATGTTGCTGAAGGGCATATTGAAGAAGGATCAGCCGAGTGGTTCTTGTGGGAGAACAACTCCATTTGGCTCACTAACTTCACACACCATCAGGCTTCCAAGCAGCTCTCAAGGAAACTCAGTTTTCACACTCTATGCTTAGTGCCCTTTGAGTGCAATATCTAGGAATGAACCTGGTGGAGCATCCCACACAAACGAATGCTCCACATGCGGGTTTCACATGCCACCAACTCCACATTCACAGGCAACTTCAGCGCCACAGCCGTTTTCAGATAGCCCTCAATGCAAAGGCTCTAGACGCAAATATTGGTGTGACAGCTAATTCAATCAAGGAAACACTGCATGTTGGTGAAGGGCATATTGAAGAAGGATCAGCCGAGTGGTTCTTGTGGGAGAACAACTCCATTTGGCTCACTAACTTCACACACCATCAGGCTTCCAAGCAGCTCTCAAGGAAACTCACTTTTTACACTCTATGCTTAGTGCCCTTTGAGTGCATTATGTAGGAATGAACCTGGTAGAGCATCCCACACAAACGAATGCTCCACATGCCGGCAGCGCCACAGCCAATTCCAGATAGCCCTTAATGCAAAGGCTCTAGACGCAAATATTGGTGTGAGAGCTAATTCAATCAAGGAAACACTGCATGTTGTTGAAGGGCATATTGAAGAAGGATCAGCCGAGTGGTTCTTGTGGAAGAACAACTCCATTTGGCTCACTAACTTCACACACCATCAGGCTTCCAAGCAGCTCTCAAGGAAACTCACTTTTTACACTCTATGCTTAGTGCTCTTTGAGTGCTTTATCTAGGAATGAACCTGGTAGAGCATCCCACACAAACGAATGCTCCACATGCGGGTTTCACATGCCACCAACTCCACATTCACAGGCAACTTCAGCGCCACAGCCGTTTTCAGATAGCCCTCAATGCAAAGGCTCTAGACGCAAATATTGGTGTGAGAGCTAATTCAATCAAGGAAACACTGCATGTTGGTGAAGGGCATATTGAAGAAGGATCAGCCGAGTGGATCTTGTTTGAGAACAACTCCATTTGGCTCACTAACTTCACACACCATCAGGCTTCCAAGCAGCTCTCAAGGAAACTCAGTTTTCACACTCTATGCTTAGTGCCCTTTGAGTGCCTAGGACTGAAATGAAGCTTGGTGAGCATCCCACACAAACGAATGCTCCACATGCGGGTTTCACATGACACCAACTCCACATTCACAGGCAACTTCAGCGCCACAGCCATTTTCAGACAGCCCTCAATGCAAAGGCTCTAGACGTAAATATTGGTGTGAGAGCTAATTCAATCAAGGAAACACTGCATGTTGGTGAAGGGCATATTGAAGAAGGGTCAGCCGAGTGGTTCTTGTGGGAGAACAACTCCATTTGGCTCACTAACTTCACACACCATCAGGCTTCCAAGCAGCTCTCAAGGAAACTCAATTTTCACACTCTATGCTTAGTGCTCTTTGAGTGCCAAGGACTGAAATGAAGCTTGCTGAGCAGCCCACACAAACGAATGCTCCACATGCGGGTTTCACATGCCACCAACTCCACATTCACAGGCAACTTCAGCGCCACAGCCATTTTCAGATAGCCCTCAATGCAAAGGCTCTAGACGCAAATATTGGTGTGAGAGCTAATTCAATCAAGGAAACACTGCATGTTGGTGAAGGGCATATTGAAGAAGGATCAGCCGAGTGGTTCTTGTGGGAGAACAACTCCATTTGGCTCACTAACTTCACACACCATCAGGCTTCCAAGCAGCTCTCAAGGAAACTCAGTTTTCACACTCTATGCTTAGTGCCCTTTGTGTGCCTAGGACTGAAATGAAGCTTGCTGAGCATCCCACACAAACGCATGCTCCACATGCGGGTTTCACATGCCACCAACTCCACATTCACAGGCAACTTCAGCGCCACAGCCGTTTTTAGATAGCCCTCAATGCAAAGGCTCTAGACGCAAATATTGGTGTGAGAGCTAATTCAATCAAGGAAACACTGCATGTTGGTGAAGGGCATATTGAAGAAGGATCAGCCGAGTGGTTCTTGTGGGAGAACAACTCCATTTGGCTCACTAACTTCACACACCATCAGGCTTCCAAGCAGCTCTCAAGGAAACTCAGTTTTCACACTCTAGGCTTAATGCCCTTTGAGTGCATTATGTAGGAATGAACCTGGTGGAGCATCCCACACAAACCAATGCTCCACATGCGGGTTTCACATGACACCAACTCCACATTCACAGGCAACTTCAGCGCCACAGCCGTTTTCAGATAGCCCTCAATGCAAAGGCTCTAGACGCAAATATTGGTGTGAGAGCTAATTCAATCAAGGAAACACTGCATGTTGGTGAAGGGCATATTGAAGAAGGATCAGCCGAGTGGATCTTGTGGGAGAACAACTCCATTTGGCTCACTAACTTCACACACCATCAGGCTTCCAAGCAGCTCTCAAGGAAACTCACTTTTTACACTCTATGCTTAGTGCCCTTTGAGTGCATTATGTAGGAATGAACCTGGTAGAGCATCCCACACAAACGAATGCTCCACATGCGGGCAGCGCCACAGCCATTTCCAGATAGCCCTCAATGCAAAGGCTCTAGACGCAAATATTGGTGTGACAGCTAATTCAATCAAGGAAACACTGCATGTTGGTGAAGGGCATATTGAAGAAGGATCAGCCGAGTGGATCTTGTGGGAGAACAACTCCATTTGGCTCACTAACTTCACACACCATCAGGCTTCCAAGCAGCTCTCAAGGAAACTCAGTTTTCACACTCTATGCTTAGTGCCCTTTGTGTGACTAGGACTGAAATGAAGCTTGCTGAGCATCCCACACAAACGAATGCTCCACATGCGGGTTTCACATGCCACCAACTCCACAATCACAGGCAACTTCAGCGCCACAGCCGTTTTCAGATAGCCCTCAATGCAAAGGCTCTAGACGCAAATATTGGTGTGAGAGCTAATTCAATCAAGGAAACACTGCATGTTGGTGAAGGGCATATTGAAGAAGGATCAGCCGAGTGGATCTTGTGGGAGAACAACTCCATTTGGCTCACTAACTTCACACACCATCAGGCTTCCAAGCAGCTCTCAAGGAAACTCAGTTTTCACACTCTATGCTTAGTGCCCTTTGAGTGCCTAGGACTGAAATGAAGCTTGGTGAGCATCCCACACAAACGAATGCTCCACATGCGGGTTTCACATGCCACCAACTCCACATTCACAGGCAACTTCAGCGCCACAGCCATTTTCAGATAGCCCTCAATGCAAAGGCTCTAGACGCAAATATTGGTGTGAGAGCTAATTCAATCAAGGAAACACTGCATGTTGGTGAAGGGCATATTGAAGAAGGATCAGCCGAGTGGTTCTTGTGGGAGAACAACTCCATTTGGCTCACTAACTTCACACACCATCAGGCTTCCAAGCAGCTCTCAAGGAAACTCAGTTTTCACACTCTATGCTTAGTGCCCTTTGAGTGCATTATCTAGGAATGAACCTGGTAGAGCATCCCACACAAACGAATGCTCCACATGCGGGCAGCGCCACAGCCGTTTTCAGATAGCCCTCAATGCAAAGGCTCTAGACGCAAATATTGGTGTGAGAGCTAATTCAATCAAGGAAACACAGCATGTTGGTGAAGGGCATATTGAAAAAGGATCAGCCGAGTGGATCTTGTGGGAGAACAACTCCATTTGGCTCACTAACTTCACACACCATCAGGCTTCCAAGCAGCTCTCAAGGAAACTCAGTTTTCACACTCTATGCTTAGTGCCCTTTGAGTGCATTATCTAGGAATGAACCTGATAAAACATCCCACACAAACGAATGCTCCACATGCGGGTTTCACATGCCACCAACTCCACATTCTCACGCAACTTTAGCGCCACAGCCGTTTTCAGATAGCCCTCAATGCAAAGGCTCTAGGCGCAAATATTGGTGTGAGAGCTAATTCAATCAAGGAAACACTGCATGTTGGTGAAGGGCATACTGAAGAAGGATCAGCTGAGTGGTTCTTGTGGGAGAACAACTCCATTTGGCTCACTAACTTCACACACCATCAGGCTTCCAAGCAGCTCTCAAGGAAACTCAGTTTTCACACTCTATGCTTAGTGCCCTTTGAGTGCCTAGGACTGAAATGAAGCTTGGTGAGCATCCCACACAAACCAATGCTCCACATGCGGGTTTCACATGCCACCAACTCCACATTCACAGGCAACTTCAGCGCCACAGCCATTTTCAGACAGCCCTCAATGCAAAGGCTCTAGACGTAAATACTGGTGTGAGAGCTAATTCAATCAAGGAAACACTGCATGTTGGTGAAGGGCATATTGAAGAAGGGTCAGCCGAGTGGTTCTTGTGGGAGAACAACTCCATTTGGCTCACTAACTTCACACACCATCAGGCTTCCAAGCAGCTCTCAAGGAAACTCAGTTTTCACACTCTATGCTTAGTGCTCTTTGAGTGCCTAGGACTGAAATGAAGCTTGCTGAGCATCCCACCCAAACGAATGCTCCACAGGCGGGTTTCACATGCCACCAACTCCACATTCACAGGCAACTTCAGCGCCACAGCCATTTTCAGATCGCCCTCAATGCAAAGGCTCTAGACGCAAATATTGGTGTGAGAGCTAATTCAATCAAGGAAACACTGCATGTTGGTGAAGGGCATATTGAAGAAGGATCAGCCGAGTGGTTCTTGTGGGAGAACAACTCCATTTGGCTCACTAACTTCACACACCATCAGGCTTCCAAGCAGCTCTCAAGGAAACTCAGTTTTCACTCTATGCTTAGTGCCCTTTGAGTGCCTAGGACTGAAATGAAGCTTGCTGAGCATCCCACACAAACGCATGCTCCACATGCGGGTTTCACATGCCACCAACTCCACATTCACAGGCAACTTCAGCGCCACAGCCGTTTTCAGATAGCCCTCAATGCAAAGGCTCTAGACGCAAATATTGGTGTGAGAGCTAATTCAATCAAGGAAACTCTGCATGTTGGTGAAGGGCATATTGAAGAAGGATCAGCCGAGTGGTTCTTGTGGGAGAACAACTCCATTTGGCTCACTAACTTCACACACCATCAGGCTTCCAAGCAGCTCTCAAGGAAACTCAGTTTTCACACTCTATGCTTAGTGCCCTTTGAGTGCATTATGTAGGAATGAACCTGGTGGAGCATCCCACACAAACCAATGCTCCACATGCGGGTTTCACATGCCACCAACTCCACATTCACAGGCAACTTCAGCGCCAAAGCCGTTTTCAGATAGCCCTCAATGCAAAGGCTCTAGACGCAAAGATTTTTGTGAGAGCTAATTCAATCAAGGAAACACTGCATGTTGGTGAAGGGCATATTGAAGAAGGATCAGCCGAGTGGTTCTTGTGGGAGAACAACTCCATTTGGCTCACTAACTTCACACACCATCAGGCTTCCAAGCAGCTCTCAAGGAAACTCAGTTTTCACACTCTACGCTTAGTGCCCTTTGAGTGCATTATCTAGGAATGAACCTGGTAGAGCATCCCACACAAACGAATGTTCCACATGCGGGTTTCACATGCCACCAACTCCACATTCACAGGCAACTTCAGCGCCACAGCCGTTTTCAGATAGCCCTCAATGCAAAGGCTCTAGACGCAAGTATTTGTGTGAGAGCTGATTCAATCAAGGAAACACTGCATGTTGATGAAGGGCATATTGAAGAAGGATCAGCCGAGTGGTTCTTGTGGGAGAACAACTCCATTTGGCTCACTAACTTCACACACCATCAGGCTTCCAAGCAGCTCTCAAGGAAACTCAGTTTTCACACTCTATGCTTAGTGCCCTTTGAGTGCATTATGTAGGAATGAACCTGGTGGAGCATCCCACACAAAAGAATGCTCCACATGCGGGTTTCACATGCCACCAACTCCACATTCACAGGCAACTTCAGCGCCACAGCCGTTTTCAGATAGCCCTCAATGCAAAGGCTCTAGACGCAAATATTGGTGTGAGAGCTAATTCAATCAAGGAAACACTGCATGTTGCTGAAGGGCATATTGAAGAAGGATCAGCCGAGTGGTTCTTGTGGGAGAACAACTCCATTTGGCTCACTAACTTCACACACCATCAGGCTTCCAAGCAGCTCTCAAGGAAACTCAGTTTTCACACTCTATGCTTAGTGCCCTTTGAGTGCAATATCTAGGAATGAACCTGGTGGAGCATCCCACACAAAAGAATGCTCCACATGCGGGTTTCACATGCCACCAACTCCACATTCACAGGCAACTTCAGCGCCACAGCCGTTTTCAGATAGCCCTCAATGCAAAGGCTCTAGACACAAATATTGGTGTGACAGCTAATTCAATCAAGGAAACACTGCATGTTGGTGAAGGGCATATTGAAGAAGGATCAGCCGAGTGGTTCTTGTGGGAGAACAACTCCATTTGGCTCACTAACTTCACACACCATCAGGCTTCCAAGCAGCTCTCAAGGAAACTCACTTTTTACACTCTATGCTTAGTGCCCTTTGAGTGCATTATGTAGGAATGAACCTGGTAGAGCATCCCACACAAACGAATGCTCCACATGCCGGCAGCGCCACAGCCAATTCCAGATAGCCCTTAATGCAAAGGCTCTAGACGCAAATATTGGTGTGAGAGCTAATTCAATCAAGGAAACACTGCATGTTGTTGAAGGGCATATTGAAGAAGGATCAGCCGAGTGGTTCTTGTGGAAGAACAACTCCATTTGGCTCACTAACTTCACACACCATCAGGCTTCCAAGCAGCTCTCAAGGAAACTCACTTTTTACACTCTATGCTTAGTGCTCTTTGAGTGCTTTATCTAGGAATGAACCTGGTAGAGCATCCCACACAAACGAATGCTCCACATGCGGGTTTCACATGCCACCAACTCCACATTCACAGGCAACTTCAGCGCCACAGCCGTTTTCAGATAGCCCTCAATGCAAAGGCTCTAGACGCAAATATTGGTGTGAGAGCTAATTCAATCAAGGAAACACTGCATGTTGGTGAAGGGCATATTGAAGAAGGATCAGCCGAGTGGATCTTGTGGGAGAACAACTCCATTTGGCTCACTAACTTCACACACCATCAGGCTTCCAAGCAGCTCTCAAGGAAACTCAGTTTTCACACTCTAGGCTTAGTGCCCTTTGAGTGCCTAGGACTGAAATGAAGCTTGGTGAGCATCCCACACAAACGAATGCTCCACATGCGGGTTTCACATGCCACCAACTCCACATTCACAGGCAACTTCAGCGCCACAGCCATTTTCAGATCGCCCTCAATGCAAAGGCTCTAGACGCAAATATTGGTGTGAAAGCTAATTCAATCAAGGAAACACTGCATGTTGGTGAAGGGCATATTGAAGAAGGATCAGCCGAGTGGTTCTTGTGGGAGAACAACTCCATTTGGCTCACTAACTTCACAAACCATCAGGCTTCCAAGCAGCTCTCAAGGAAACTCAGTTTTCACACTCTATGCTTAGTGCCCTTTGAGTGCATTATCTAGGAATGAACCTGGTAGAGCATCCCACACAAACGAATGCTCCACATGCGGGTTTCACATGCCACCAACTCCACATTCACAGGCAACTTCAGCGCCACAGCCGTTTTCAGATAGCCCGCAATGCAAAGGCTCTAGACGCACATATTGGTGTGGGAGCTAATTCAATCAAGGAAACACTGCATGTTGGTGAAGGGCATATTGAAGAAGGATCAGCCGAGTGGTTCTTGTGGGAGAAAAACTCCATTTGGCTCACTAACTTCACAAACCATCAGGCTTCCAAGCAGCTCTCAAGGAAACTCAGTTTTCACACTCTATGCTTAGTGCCCTTTGAGTGCCTAGGACTGAAATGAAGCTTGGTGAGCATCCCACACAAACGAATGCTCCACATGCGGGTTTCACATGCCACCAACTCCACATTCACAGGTAACTTCAGCGCCACAGCCATTTTCAGACAGCCCTCAATGCAAAGGCTCTAGACGCAAATATTGGTGTGAGAGCTAATTCAATCAAGGAAACACTGCATGTTGGTGAAGGGCATATTGAAGAAGGATCAGCCGAGTGGTTCTTGTGGGAGAACAACTCCATTTGGCTCACTAACTTCACACACCATCAGGCTTCCATGCAGCTCCAAAGGAAACTCAGTTTTCACACTCTTTGCTTAGTGCCCTTTGAGTGCATTATCTAGGAATGAACCAGGTAGAGCATCCCACACAAACGAATGCTCCACATGCGGGTTTCACATGCCACCAACTCCACATTCACAGGCAACTTCAGCGCCACAGCCGTTTTCAGATAGCCCTCAATGCAAAGGCTCTAGACGCAAATATTGATGTGAGAGCTAATTCAATCAAGGAAACACTGCATGTTGGTGAAGCGCATATTGAAGAAGGATCAGCCGAGTGGTTCTTGTGGGAGAACAACTCCATTTGGCTCACTAACTTCACACACCATCAGGCTTCCAAGCAGCTCTCAAGGAAACTCAGTTTTCACACTGTATGCTTAGTGCCCTTTGAGTGCATTATGTAGGAATGAACCTGGTGGAGCATCCCACACAAACCAATGCTCCACATGCGGGTTTCACATGCCACCAACTCCACATTCACAGGCAACTTCAGCGCCACAGCCGTTTTCAGATAGCCCTCAATGCAAAGGCTCTAGACGCAAATATTGGTGTGAGAGCTAATTCAATCAAGGAAACACTGCATGTTGGTGAAGCGCATATTGAAGAAGGATCAGCCGAGTGGTTCTTGTGGGAGAACAACTCCATTTGGCTCACTAACTTCACACACCATCAGGCTTCCAAGCAGCTCTCAAGGAAACTCACTTTTTACACTCTATGCTTAGTGCCCTTTGAGTGCATTATGTAGGAATGAACCTGGTAGAGCATCCCACACAAACGAATGCTCCACATGCGGGCAGCGCCACAGCCATTTCCAGATAGCCCTCAATGCAAAGGCTCTAGACGCAAATATTGGTGTGAGAGCTAATTCAATCAAGGAAACACTGCATGTTGGTGAAGGGCATATTGAAGAAGGATCAGCCGAGTGGTTCTTGTGGGAGAACAACTCCATTTGGCTCACTAACTTCACACACCATCAGGCTTCCAAGCAGCTCTCAAGGAAACTCAGTTTTCACACTCTATGCTTAGTGCCCTTTGAGTGCATTATCTAGGAATGAACCTGGTAGAGCATCCCACACAAACGAATGCTCCACATGCGGGTTTCACATGCCACCAACTCCACATTCACAGGCAACTTCAGCGCCACAGCCGTTTTCAGATAGCCCTCAATGCAAAGGCTCTAGACGCAAATATTGGTGTGAGAGCTAATTCAATCAAGGAAACACTGCATCTTGCTGAAGGGCATATTGAAGAAGGATCAGCCGAGTGGTTCTTGTGGGAGAACAACTCCATTTGGCTCACTAACTTCACACACCATCAGGCTTCCAAGCAGCTCTCAAGGAAACTCATTTTTCACACTCTATGCTTAGTGTCCTTTCACTGCATTATCTAGGAATGAACCTGGAAGAGCATCCCACACAAACGAATGCTCCACATGCGGGCAGCGCCACAGCCGTTTTCAGATAGCCCTCAATGCAAAGGCTCTAGACGCAAATATTGGTGTGAGAGCTAATTCAATCAAGGAAACACTGCATGTTGGTGAAGGGCATATTGAAAAAGGATCAGCAGAGTGGATCTTGTGGGAGAACAACTCCATTTGGCTCACTAACTTCACACACCAACAGGCTTCCAAGCAGCTCTCAAGGAAACTCAGTTTTCACACTGTATGCTTAGTGCCCTTTGAGTGCATTATCTAGGAATGAACCTGATAGAACATCCCACACAAACGAATGCTCCACATGCGGGTTTCACATGCCACCAACTCCACATTCACAGGTAACTTCAGCGCCACAGCCATTTTCAGATAGCCCTCAATGCAAAGGCTCTAGACGCAAATATTGGTGTGAGAGCTAATTCAATCAAGGAAACACTGCATGTTGGTGAAGGGCATATTGAAGAAGGATCAGCTGAGTGGTTCCTGTGGGAGAACAACTCCATTTGGCTCACTAACTTCACACACCATCAGGCTTCCAAGCAGCTCTCAAGGAAACTCAGTTTTCACACTCTATGCTTAGTGCCCTTTGAGTGCCTAGGACTGAAATGAAGCTTGGTGAGCATCCCACACAAACGCATGCTCCACATGCGGGTTTCACATGCCACCAACTCCACATTCACAGGCAACTTCAGCGGCACAGCCGTTTTCAGATAGCCCTCAATGCAAAGGCTCTAGACGCAAAGATTGGTGTGAGAGCTAATTCAATCAAGGAAACACTGCATGTTGGTGAAGGGCATATTGAAGAAGGATCAGCCGAGTGGTTCTTGTGGGAGAACAACTCCATTTGGCTCAATAACTTCACACACCATCAGGCTTCCAAGCAGCTCTCAAGGAAACTCAGTTTTCACACTCTATGCTTAGTGCCCTTTGTGTGCCTAGGACTGAAATGAAGCTTGCTGAGCAGCCCACACAAACGCATGCTCCACATGCGGGTTTCACATGCCACCAACTCCACATTCACAGGCAACTTCAGCGCCACAGCCGTTTTTAGATAGCCCTCAATGCAAAGGCTCTAGACGCAAATATTGGTGTGAGAGCTAATTCAATCAAGGAAACACTGCATGTTGCTGAAGGGCATATTGAAGAAGGATCAGCCGAGTGGTTCTTGTGGGAGAACAACTCCATTTGGCTCACTAACTTCACACACCATCAGGCTTCCAAGCAGCTCTCAAGGAAACTCAGTTTTCACACTCTAGGCTTAATGCCCTTTGAGTGCATTATGTAGGAATGAACCTGGTGGAGCATCCCACACAAACGAATGCTCCACATGCGGGTTTCACATGCCACCAACTCCACATTCACAGGCAACTTCAGCGCCACAGCCGTTTTCAGATAGCCCTCAATGCAAAGGCTCTAGACGCAAATATTGGTGTGAGAGCTAATTCAATCAAGGAAACACTGCATGTTGGTGAAGGGCATATTGAAGAAGGATCAGCCGAGTGGATCTTGTGGGAGAACAACTCCATTTGGCTGACTAACTTCACACACCATCAGGCTTCCAAGCAGCTCTCAAGGAAACTCACTTTTTACACTCTATGCTTAGTGCCCTTTGAGTGCATTATGTAGGAATGAACCTGGTAGAGCATCCCACACAAACGAATGCTCCACATGCGGGCAGCGCCACAGCCATTTCCAGATAGCCCTCAATGCAAAGGCTCTAGACGCAAATATTGGTGTGACAGCTAATTCAATCAAGGAAACACTGCATGTTGGTGAAGGGCATATTGAAGAAGGATCAGCCGAGTGGATCTTGTGGGAGAACAACTCCATTTGGCTCACTAACTTCACACACCATCAGGCTTCCAAGCAGCTCTCAAGGAAACTCAGTTTTCACACTCTATGCTTAGTGCCCTTTGTGTGACTAGGACTGAAATGAAGCTTGCTGAGCATCCCACACAAAAGAATGCTCCACATGCGGGTTTCACATGCCACCAACTCCACAATCACAGGCAACTTCAGCGCCACAGCCGTTTTCAGATAGCCCTCAATGCAAAGGCTCTAGACGCAAATATTGGTGTGAGAGCTAATTCAATCAAGGAAACACTGCATGTTGGTGAAGGGCATATTGAAGAAGGATCAGCCGAGTGGATCTTGTGGGAGAACAACTCCATTTGGCTCACTAACTTCACACACCATCAGGCTTCCAAGCAGCTCTCAAGGAAACTCAGTGTTCACACTCTAGGCTTAGTGCCCTTTGAGTGCCTAGGACTGAAATGAAGCTTGGTGAGCATCCCACACAAACGAATGCTCCACAGGCGGGTTTCACATGCCACCAACTCCACATTCACAGGCAACTTCAGCGCCACAGCCATTTTCAGATAGCCCTCAATGCAAAGGCTCTAGACGCAAATATTGGTGTGAGAGCTAATTCAATCAAGGAAACACTGCATGTTGGTGAAGGGCATATTGAAGAAGGATCAGCCGAGTGGTTCTTGTGGGAGAACAACTCCATTTGGCTCACTAACTTCACACACCATCAGGCTTCCAAGCAGCTCTCAAGGAAACTCAGTTTTCACACTCTATGCTTAGTGCCCTTTGAGTGCATTATCTAGGAATGAACCTGGTAGAGCATCCCACACAAACGAATGCTCCACATGCGGGCAGCGCCACAGCCGTTTTCAGATAGCCCTCAATGCAAAGGCTCTAGACGCAAATATTGGTGTGAGAGCTAATTCAATCAAGGAAACACTGCATGTTGGTGAAGGGCATATTGAAAAAGGATCAGCCGAGTGGATCTTGTGGGAGAACAACTCCATTTGGCTCACTAACTTCACACACCATCAGGCTTCCAAGCAGCTCTCAAGGAAACTCAGTTTTCACACTCTATGCTTAGTGCCCTTTGAGTGCATTATCTAGGAATGAACCTGATAAAACATCCCACACAAACGAATGCTCCACATGCGGGTTTCACATGCCACCAACTCCACATTCACAGGCAACTTTAGCGCCACAGCCGTTTTCAGATAGCCCTCAATGCAAAGGCTCTAGACGCAAATATTGGTGTGAGAGCTAATTCAATCAAGGAAACACTGCATGTTGGTGAAGGGCATATTGAAGAAGGATCAGCTGAGTGGTTCTTGTGGGAGAACAACTCCATTTGGCTCACTAACTTCACACACCATCAGGCTTCCAAGCAGCTCTCAAGGAAACTCAGTTTTCACACTCTATGCTTAGTGCCCTTTGAGTGCCTAGGACTGAAATGAAGCTTGGTGAGCATCCCACACAAACCAATGCTCCACATGCGGGTTTCACATGCCACCAACTCCACATTCACAGGCAACTTCAGCGCCACAGCCATTTTCAGACAGCCCTCAATGCAAAGGCTCTAGACGTAAATATTGGTGTGAGAGATAATTCAATCAAGGAAACACTGCATGTTGGTGAAGGGCATATTGAAGAAGGGTCAGCCGAGTGGTTCTTGTGGGAGAACAACTCCATTTGGCTCACTAACTTCACACACCATCAGGCTTCCAAGCAGCTCTCAAGGAAACTCAGTTTTCACACTCTATGCTTAGTGCTCTTTGAGTGCCTAGGACTGAAATGAAGCTTGGTGAGCATCCCACACAAACGAATGCTCCACATGCGGGTTTCACATGCCACCAACTCCACATTCACAGGTAACTTCAGCGCCACAGCCATTTTCAGATCGCCCTCAATGCAAAGGCTCTAGACGCAAATATTGGTGTGAGAGCTAATTCAATCAAGGAAACACTGCATGTTGGTGAAGGGCATATTGAAGAAGGATCAGCCGAGTGGTTCTTGTGGGAGAACAACTCCATTTGGCTCACTAACTTCACACACCATCAGGCTTCCAAGCAGCTCTCAAGGAAACTCAGTTTTCACTCTATGCTTAGTGCCCTTTGAGTGCCTAGGACTGAAATGAAGCTTGCTGAGCATCCCACACAAACGCATGCTCCACATGCGGGTTTCACATGCCACCAACTCCACATTCACAGGCAACTTCAGCGCCACAGCCGTTTTCAGATAGCCCTCAATGCAAAGGCTCTAGACGCAAATATTGGTGTGAGAGCTAATTCAATCAAGGAAACTCTGCATGTTGGTGAAGGGCATATTGAAGAAGGATCAGCCGAGTGGTTCTTGTGGGAGAACAACTCCATTTGGCTCACTAACTTCACACACCATCAGGCTTCCATACAGCTCTCAAGGAAACTCAGTTTTCACACTCTATGCTTAGTGCCCTTTGAGTGCATTATGTAGGAATGAACCTGGTGGAGCATCCCACACAAACCAATGCTCCACATGCGGGTTTCACATGCCACCAACTCCACATTCACAGGCAACTTCAGCGCCAAAGCCGTTTTCAGATAGCCCTCAATGCAAAGGCTCTAGACGCAAAGATTTTTGTGAGAGCTAATTCAATCAAGGAAACACTGCATGTTGGTGAAGGGCATATTGAAGAAGGATCAGCCGAGTGGTTCTTGTGGGAGAACAACTCCATTTGGCTCACTAACTTCACACACCATCAGGCTTCCAAGCAGCTCTCAAGGAAACTCAGTTTTCACACTCTATGCTTAGTGCCCTTTGAGTGCATTATCTAGGAATGAACCTGGTAGAGCATCCCACACAAACGAATGTTCCACATGCGGGTTTCACATGCCACCAACTCCACATTCACAGGCAACTTCAGCGCCACAGCCGTTTTCAGATAGCCCTCAATGCAAAGGCTCTAGACGCAAATATTTGTGTGAGAGCTGATTCAATCAAGGAAACACTGCATGTTGGTGAAGGGCATATTGAAGAAGGATCAGCCGAGTGGTTCTTGTGGGAGAACAACTCCATTTGGCTCACTAACTTCACACACCATCAGGCTTCCAAGCAGCTCTCAAGGAAACTCAGTTTTCACACTCTATGCTTAGTGCCCATTGAGTGCATTATGTAGGAATGAACCTGGTGGAGCATCCCACACAAAAGAATGCTCCACATGCGGGTTTCACATGCCACCAACTCCACATTCACAGGCAACTTCAGCGCCACAGCCGTTTTCAGATAGCCCTCAATGCAAAGGCTCTAGACGCAAATATTGGTGTGAGAGCTAATTCAATCAAGGAAACACTGCATGTTGCTGAAGGGCATATTGAAGAAGGATCAGCCGAGTGGTTCTTGTGGGAGAACAACTCCATTTGGCTCACTAACTTCACACACCATCAGGCTTCCAAGCAGCTCTCAAGGAAACTCAGTTTTCACACTCTATGCTTAGTGCCCTTTGAGTGCAATATCTAGGAATGAACCTGGTGGAGCATCCCACACAAAAGAATGCTCCACATGCGGGTTTCACATGCCACCAACTCCACATTCACAGGCAACTTCAGCGCCACAGCCGTTTTCAGATAGCCCTCAATGCAAAGGCTCTAGACGCAAATATTGGTGTGACAGCTAATTCAATCAAGGAAACACTGCATGTTGGTGAAGGGCATATTGAAGAAGGATCAGCCGAGTGGTTCTTGTGGGAGAACAACTCCATTTGGCTCACTAACTTCACACACCATCAGGCTTCCAAGCAGCTCTCAAGGAAACTCACTTTTTACACTCTATGCTTAGTGCCCTTTGAGTGCATTATGTAGGAATGAACCTGGTAGAGCATCCCACACAAACGAATGCTCCACATGCCGGCAGCGCCACAGCCAATTCCAGATAGCCCTCAATGCAAAGGCTCTAGACGCAAATATTGGTGTGAGAGCTAATTCAATCAAGGAAACACTGCATGTTGTTGAAGGGCATATTGAAGAAGGATCAGCCGAGTGGTTCTTGTGGAAGAACAACTCCATTTGGCTCACTAACTTCACACACCATCAGGCTTCCAAGCAGCTCTCAAGGAAACTCACTTTTTACACTCTATGCTTAGTGCTCTTTGAGTGCTTTATCTAGGAATGAACCTGGTAGAGCATCCCACACAAACGAATGCTCCACATGCGGGTTTCACATGCCACCAACTCCACATTCACAGGCAACTTCAGCGCCACAGCCGTTTTCAGATAGCCCTCAATGCAAAGGCTCTAGACGCAAATATTGGTGTGAGAGCTAATTCAATCAAGGAAACACTGCATGTTGGTGAAGGGCATATTGAAGAAGGATCAGCCGAGTGGATCTTGTGGGAGAACAACTCCATTTGGCTCACTAACTTCACACACCATCATGCTTCCAAGCAGCTCTCAAGGAAACTCAGTTTTCACACTCTATGCTTAGTGCCCTTTGAGTGCCTAGGACTGAAATGAAGCTTGGTGAGCATCCCACAAAAACGAATGCTCCACATGCGGGTTTCACATGCCACCAACTCCACATTCACAGGCAACTTCAGCGCCACAGCCATTTTCAGATAGCCCTCAATGCAAAGGCTCTAGACGCAAATATTGGTGTGAGAGCTAATTCAATCAAGGAAACACTGCATGTTGGAGAAGGGCATATTGAAGAAAGATCATCCGAGTGGTTCTTGTGGGAGAACAACTCCATTTGGCTCACTAACTTCACAAACCATCAGGCTTCCAAGCAGCTCTCAAGGAAACTCAGTTTTCACACTCTATGCTTAGTGCCCTTTGAGTGCCTAGGACTGAAATGAAGCTTGGTGAGCATCCCACACAAACGAATGCTCCACATGCGGGTTTCACATGCCACCAACTCCACATTCACAGGTAACTTCAGCGCCACAGCCATTTTCAGACAGCCCTCAATGCAAAGGCTCTAGACGCAAATATTGGTGTGAGAGCTAATTCAATCAAGGAAACACTGCATGTTGGTGAAGGGCATATTGAAGAAGAATCAGCCGAGTGGTTCTTGTGGGAGAACAACTCCATTTGGCTCACTAACTTCACACACCATCAGGCTTCCATGCAGCTCCCAAGGAAACTCAGTTTTCACACTCTTTGCTTAGTGCCCTTTGAGTGCATTATCTAGGAATGAACCAGGTAGAGCATCCCACACAAACGAATGCTCCACATGCGGGTTTCACATGCCACCAACTCCACATTCACAGGCAACTTCAGCGCCACAGCCGTTTTCAGATAGCCCTCAATGCAAAGGCTCTAGACGCAAATATTGGTGTGAGAGCTAATTCAATCAAGGAAACACTGCATGTTGGTGAAGGGCATATTGAAGAAGAATCAGCCGAGTGGATCTTGTGGGAGAACAACTCCATTTGGCTCACTAACTTCACACACCATCAGGCTTCCAAGCAGCTCTCAAGGAAACTCAGTTTTCACACTCTAGGCTTAGTGCCCTTTGAGTGCCTAGGACTGAAATGAAGCTTGGTGAGCATCCCACACAAACGAATGCTCCACATGCGGGTTTCACATGCCACCAACTCCACATTCACAGGCAACTTCAGCGCCACAGCCATTTTCAGATAGCCCTCAATGCAAAGGCTCTAGACGCAAATATTGATGTGAGAGCTAATTCAATCAAGGAAACACTGCATGTTGGTGAAGGGAATATTGAAGAAGGATCAGCCGAGTGGTTCTTGTGGGAGAACAACTCCATTTGGCTCACTAACTTCACACACCATCAGGCTTCCATGCAGCTCCAAAGGAAACTCAGTTTTCACACTCTTTGCTTAGTGCCCTTTGAGTGCATTATCTAGGAATGAACCAGGTAGAGCATCCCACACAAACGAATGCTCCACATGCGGGTTTCACATGCCACCAACTCCACATTCACAGGCAACTTCAGCGCCACAGCCGTTTTCAGATAGCCCTCAATGCAAAGGCTCTAGACGCAAATATTGGTGTGACAGCTAATTCAATCAAGGAAACACTGCATGTTGGTGAAGGGCATATTGAAGAAGGATCAGCCGAATGGTTCTTGTGGGAGAACAACTCCATTTGGCTCACTAACTTCACACACCATCAGGCTTCCAAGCAGCTCTCAAGGAAACTCAGTTTTCACACTCTATGCTTAGTACCCTTTGAGTGCATTATCTAGGAATGAACCTGGTAGAGCATCCCATACAAACGAATGCTCCACATGCGGGTTTCACATGACACCAACTCCACATTCACAGGTAACTTCAGCGCCACAGCCATTTTCAGACAGCCCTCAATGCAAAGGCTCTAGACGCAAATATTGGTGTGAGAGCTAATTCAATCAAGGAAACACTGCATGTTGGTGAAGGGCATATTGAAGAAGGATCAGCCGAGTGGTTCTTGTGGGAGAACAACTCCATTTGGCTCACTAACTTCACACACCATCAGGCTTCCAAGCAGCTCTCAAGGAAACTCAGTTTTCACACTCTATGCTTAGTGCCCTTTGTGTGCCTAGGACTGAAATGAAGCTTGCTGAGCAGCCCACACAAACGAATGCTCCACATGCGGGTTTCACATGCCACCAACTCCACATTCACAGGCAACTTCAGCGCCACAGCCATTTTCAGATAGCCCTCAATGCAAAGGCTCTAGACGCAAATATTGGTGTGAGAGCTAATTCAATCAAGGAAACACTGCATGTTGGTGAAGGGCATATTGAAGAAGGATCAGCCGAGTGGTTCTTGTGGGAGAACAACTCCATTTGGCTCACTAACTTCACACACCATCAGGCTTCCAAGCAGCTCTCAAGGAAACTCAGTTTTCACACTCTATGCTTAGTGCCCTTTGCGGGCCTAGGACTGAAATGAAGCTTGCTGAGCATCCCACACAAACGAATGCTCCACATGCGGGTTTCACATGCCACCAACTCCACATTCACAGGCAACTTCAGCGCCACAGCCATTTTCCGATAGCCCTCAATGCAAGGCCCTAGACGCAAATATTGGTGTGAGAGCTAATTCAATCAAGGAAACACTGCATGTTGGTGAAGGGCATATTGAAGAAGAATCAGCCGAGTGGATCTTGTGGGAGAACAACTCCATTTGGCTCACTAACTTCACACACCATCAGGCTTCCAAGCAGCTCTCAAGAAACTCAGTTTTCACACTCTATGCTTAGTTCCCTTTGAGTGCCTAGGACTGAAATGAAGCTTGGTGAGCATCCCACACAAACGAATGCTCCACATGCGGTTTCACATGCCACCAACTCCACATTCACAGGCAACTTCAGCGCCACAGCCAGTTTCAGATAGCCCTCCATGCAAAGGCTCTAGACGCAAATATTGGTGTGAGAGCTAATTCAATCAAGGAAACACTGCATGTTGGTGAAGGGCATATTGAAGAAGGATCAGCCGAGTGGTTCTTGTGGGAGAACAACTCCATTTGGCTCACTAACTTCACACACCATCAGGCTTCCATGCAGCTCTCAAGGAAACTCAGTTTTCACACTCTATGCTTAGTGCCCTTTGTGTGCCTAGGACTGAAATGAAGCTTGGTGAGCATCCCACACAAAGGAATGCTCCACATGCGGGTTTCACATGCCACCAACTCCACATTCACAGGCAACTTCAGCGCCACAGCCGTTTTCAGATAGCCCTCAATGCAAAGGCTCTAGACGCAAATATTGGTGTGAGAGCTAATTCAATCAAGGAAACACTGCATGTTGGTGAAGGGCATATTGAAGAAGAATCAGCCGAGTGGTTCTTGTGGAGAACAACTCCATTTGGCTCACTAACTTCACAAACCATCAGGCTTCAAGCAGCTCTCAAGGAAACTCAGTTTTCACACTCTATGCTTAGTGCCCTTTGAGTGCATTATCTAGGAATGAGCCTGGTAGAGCATCCCACACAAAACGAATGCTCCACATGCGGGTTTCACATGCCACCAACTCCACATTCACAGGCAACTTCAGCGCCACAGCCGTTTTCAGATAGCCCGCAATGCAAAGGCTCTAGACGCAAATATTGGTGTGAGAGCTAATTCAATCAAGGAAACACTGCATGTTGGTGAAGGGCATATTGAAGAAGGATCAGCCGAGTGGTTCTTGTGGGAGAACAACTCCATTTGGCTCACTAACTTCACACACCATCAGGCTTCCAAGCAGCTCTCAAGGAAACTCAGTTTTCACACTCTATGCTTAGTGCCCTTTGTGTGCCTAGGACTGAAATGAAGCTTGGTGAGCATCCCACACAAACGAATGCTCCACATGCGGGTTTCACATGCCACCATCTCCACATTCACAGGTAACTTCAGCGCCACAGCCATTTTCAGACAGCCCTCAATGCAAAGGCTCTAGACGCAAATATTGGTGTGAGAGCTAATTCAATCAAGGAAACACTGCATGTTGGTGAAGGGCATATTGAAGAAGGATCAGCCGAGTGGTTCTTGTGGAGAACAACTCCATTTGGCTCACTAACTTCACACACCATCAGGCTTCCAAGCAGCTCTCAAGGAAACTCAGTTTCAGCACTCTATGCTTAGTGCCCTTTGAGTGCATTATCTAGGAATGAACCTGGTAGAGCATCCCACACAAACGAATGCTCCACATGCGGGTTTCACATGACACCAACTCCACATTCACAGGCAACTTCAGCGCCACAGCCGTTTTCAGATAGCCCTCAATGCAAAGGCTCTAGACGCAAATATTGTGTGAGAGCTAATTCAATCAAGGAAACACTGCATGTAGGTGAAGGGCATATTGAAGAAGGATCAGCCGAGTGGTTCTTGTGGGAGAACAACTCCATTTGGCTCACTAACTTCACACACCATCAGGCTTCAAGCAGCTCTCAAGGAAACTCAGTTTTCACACTCTATGCTTAGTGCCCTTTGAGTGCATTATCTAGGAATGAACCTGGTAGAGCATCCCACACAAAGGAATGCTCCACATGCGGGTTTCACATGCCACCAACTCCACATTCACAGGCAACTTCAGCGCCACAGCCGTTTTCCGATAGCCCTCAATGCAAAGGCTCTAGACGCAAATATTGGTGTGAGAGCTAATTCAATCAAGGAAACACTGCATGTTGGTGAAGGGCATATTGAAGAAGAATCAGCCGAGTGGTTCTTGTGGGAGAACAACTCCATTTGGCTCACTAACTTCACACACCATCAGGCTTCCAAGCAGCTCTCAAGGAAACTCAGTTTTCACACTCTATGCTTAGTGCCCTTTGAGTGCATTATCTAGGAATGAACCTGGTAGAGCATCCCACACAAACGAATGCTCCACATGCGGGTTTCACATGACACCAACTCCACATTCACAGGCAACTTCAGCGCCACAGCCGTTTTCAGATAGCCCTCAATGCAAAGGCTCTAGACGCAAATATTGGTGTGAGAGCTAATTCAATCAAGGAAACACTGCATGTTGGTGAAGGGCATATTGAAGAAGAATCAGCCGAGTGGTTCTTGTGGGAGAACAACTCCATTTGGCTCACTAACTTCACACACCATCAGGCTTCCAGCAGCTCTCAAGGAAACTCAGTTTTCACACTCTATGCTTAGTGCCCTTTGAGTGCCTAGGACTGAAATGAAGCTTGGTGAGCATCCCACACAAACGAATGTTCCACATGCGGGTTTCACATGCCACCAACTCCACATTCACAGGTAACTTCAGCGCCACAGCCATTTTCAGACAGCCCTCAATGCAAAGGCTCTAGACGCAAATATTGGTGTGAGAGCTAATTCAATCAAGGAAACACTGCATGTTGTGTGAAGGGCATATTGAAGAATGATCAGCCGAGTGGTTCTTGTGGGAGAACAACTCCATTTGGCTCACTAACTTCACACACCATCAGGCTTCCAAGCAGCTCTCAAGGAAACTCAGTTTTCACACTCTATGCTTAGTGCCCTTTGAGTGCCTAGGACTGAAATGAAGCTTTGGTGAGCATCCCACACAAACGAATGCTCCACATGCGGGTTTCACATGCCACCAACTCCACATTCACAGGCAACTTCAGCGCCACAGCCAGTTTCAGATAGCCCTCCATGCAAAGGCTCTAGACGCAAATATTGGTGTGAGAGCTAATTCAATCAAGGAAACACTGCATGTTGGTGAAGGGCAAATTGAAGAAGGATCAGCCGAGTGGTTCTTGTGGGAGAACAACTCCATTTGGCTCACTAACTTCACACACCATCAGGCTTCCATGCAGCTCTCAAGGAAACTCAGTTTTCACACTCTATGCTTAGTGCCCTTTGTGTGCCTAGGACTGAAATGAAGCTTGGTGAGCATCCCACACAAAGGAATGCTCCACATGCGGGTTTCACATGCCACCAACTCCACATTCACAGGCAACTTCAGCGCCACAGCCGTTTTCAGATAGCCCTCAATGCAAAGGCTCTAGACGCAAATATTGGTGTGAGAGCTAATTCAATCAAGGAAACACTGCATGTTGGTGAAGGGCATATTGAAGAAGAATCAGCCGAGTGGTTCTTGTGGGAGAAACAACTCCATTTGGCTCACTAACTTCACAAACCATCAGGCTTCCAAGCAGCTCTCAAGGAAACTCAGTTTTCACACTCTATGCTTAGTGCCCCTTTGAGTGCATTATCTAGGAATGAGCCTGGTAGAGCATCCCACACAAAACGAATGCTCCACATGCGGGTTTCACATGCCACCAACTCCACATTCACAGGCAACTTCAGCGCCACAGCCGTTTTCAGATAGCCCGCAATGCAAAGGCTCTAGACGCAAATATTGGTGTGACAGCTAATTCAATCAAGGAAACACTGCATGTTGGTGAAGGGCATATTGAAGAAGGATCAGCCGAGTGGTTCTTGTGGGAGAACAACTCCATTTGGCTCACTAACTTCACACACCATCAGGCTTCCAAGCAGCTCTCAAGGAAACTCAGTTTTCACACTCTATGCTTAGTGCCCTTTGTGTGCCTAGGACTGAAATGAAGCTTGGTGAGCATCCTCACACAAACGAATGCTCCACATGCGGGTTTCACATGCCACCATCTCCACATTCACAGGTAACTTCAGCGCCACAGCCATTTTCAGACAGCCCTCAATGCAAAGGCTCTAGACGCAAATATTGGTGTGAGAGCTAATTCAATCAAGGAAACACTGCATGTTGGTGAAGGGCATATTGAAGAAGGATCAGCCGAGTGGTTCTTGTGGGAGAACAACTCCATTTGGCTCACTAACTTCACACACCATCAGCTTCCAAGCAGCTCTCAAGGAAACTCAGTTTTCACACTCTATGCTTAGTGCCCTTTGAGTGCCATTATCTAGGAATGAACCTGGTAGAGCATCCCACACAAACGAATGCTCCACATGCGGGTTTCACATGACACCAACTCCACATTCACAGGCAACTTCAGCGCCACAGCCGTTTTCAGATAGCCCTCAATGCAAAGGCTCTAGACGCAAATATTGGTGTGAGAGCTAATTCAATCAAGGAACACTGCATGTAGGTGAAGGGCATATTGAAGAAGGATCAGCCGAGTGGTTCTTGTGGGAGAACAACTCCATTTGGCTCACTAACTTCACACACCATCAGCTTCCAAGCAGCTCTCAAGGAAACTCAGTTTTCACACTCTATGCTTAGTGCCCTTTGAGTGCCTAGGACTGAAATGAAGCTTGCTGAGCATCCACACAAACGAATGCTCCACATGCGGGTTTCACATGCCACCAACTCCACATTCACAGGCAACTTCAGCGCCACAGCCATTTTCAGACAGCCCTCAATGCAAAGGCTCTAGACGCAAATATTGGTGTGAGAGCTAATTCAATCAAGGAAACTCTGCATGTTGGTGAAGGGCATATTGAAGAAGGATCAGCCGAGTGGTTCTTGTGGGAGAACAACTCCATTTGGCTCACTAACTTCCCACACCATCAGGCTTCCAAGCAGCTCTCAAGGAAACTCAGTTTTCACACTCTATGCTTAGTGCCCTTTGTGTGCCTAGGACTGAAATGAAGCTTGGTGAGCATCCCACACAAACGAATTCTCCACATGCGGGTTTCACATGCCACCAACTCCACATTCACAGGTAACTTCAGCGCCACAGCCGTTTTCAGACAGCCCTCAATGCAAAGGCTCCAGACGCAAATATTGGTGTGAGAGCTAATTCAATCAAGGAAACTCTGCATGTTGGTGAAGGGCATATTGAAGAAGGATCAGCCGAGTGGTTCTTGTGGGAGAACAATTCCATTTGGCTCACTAACTTCACACACCATCAGGCTTCCATGCACCCTCAAGTAAACTCAGTTTTCACACTCTATGCTTAGTGCCCTTTGAGTGCATTATCTAGGAATGACCTGGTAGAGCATCCCACACAAACGATGCTCCACATGCGGGTTCACATGCTACCAACTCCACATTCACAGGCAACTTCAGCGCCACAGCCGTTTTCAGATAGCCCTCAATGCAAAGGCTCTAGACGCAAATATTGGTGTGAGAGCTAATTCAATCAAGGAAACTCTGCATGTTGCTGAAGGGCATATTGAAGAAGGATCAGCCGAGTGGTTCTTGTGGGAGAACAACTCCATTTGGCTCACTAACTTCACACACCATCAGGCTTCCAAGCAGCTCTCAAGGAAACTCAGTTTTCACACTCTATGCTTAGTGCCCTTTGTGTGCCTAGGACTGAAATGAAGCTTGCTGAGCATCCCACACAAACGAATGCTCCACATGCGGGTTTCACATGACACCAACTCCACATTCACAGGCAACTTCAGCGCCACAGCCGTTTTCAGATAGCCCTCACGCAAAGGCTCTAGACGCAAATATTGGTGTGAGAGCTAATTCAATCAACGAAACACTGCATGTTTGTGAAGGGCATATTGAAGAAGGATCAGCCGAGTGGTTCTTGTGGGAGAACAACTCCATTTGGCTCACTAACTTCACACACCATCAGGCTTCCAAGCAGCTCTCAAGGAAACTCAGTTTTCACACTCTATGCTTAGTGCCCTTTGAGTGCATTATCTAGGAATGAACCTGGTAGAGCATCCCACACAAACGAATGCTCCACATGCGGGTTTCACATGCCACCAACTCCACATTCACAGGCAACTTCAGCGCCACAGCCGTTTTCAGATAGCCCTCAATGCAAAGGCTCTAGACGCAAATATTGGTGTGAGAGCTAATTCAATCAAGGAAACACTGCATGTTGGTAGAAGGGCATATTGAAGAAGGATCAGCTGAGTGGTTCTTGTGGGAGAACAACTCCATTTGGCTCACTAGCTTCACACACCATCAGGCTTCCAAGCAGCTCTCAAGGAAACTCAGTTTTCACACTCTATGCTTAGTGCACTTTGAGTGCCTAGGACTGAAATGAAGCTTGGTGAGCATCCCACACAAACGAATGCTCCACATGCGCGTTTCACATGCCACCAACTCCACATTCACAGGCAACTTCAGCGCCACAGCCGTTTTCAGATAGCCCTCAATGCAAAGGCTCTAGACGCAAATATTGGTGTGAGAGGTAATTCAATCAAGGAAACACTGCATGTTGGTGAAGGGCATATTGAAGAAGGATCAGCCGAGTGGTTCTTGTGGGAGAACAACTCCATTTGGCTCACTAACTTCACACACCATCAGGCTTCCAAGCAGCTCTCAAGGAAACTCAGTTTTCACACTCTATGCTTAGTGCCCTTTGGGTGCTAGGCCTGAAATGAAGCTTGGTGAGCACCCCACACAAACGAATGCTCCACATGCGGGTTTCACATGCCACCAACTCCACATTCACAGGCAACTTCAGCGCCACAGCCGTTTTCAGATAGCCCTCAATGCAAAGGCTCTAGACGCAAATATTGGTGTGAGAGGTAATTCAATCAAGGAAACACTGCATGTTGGTGAAGGGCATATTGAAGAAGGATCAGCCGAGTGGTTCTTGTGGGAGAACAACTCCATTTGGCTCACTAACTTCACACACCATCAGGCTTCCAAGCAGCTCTCAAGGAAACTCAGTTTTCACAGTCTAAGCTTAGTTCCCTTTCAGTGCATTATCTAGGAATGAACCTGGTAGAGCATTCCACACAAACGAATGCTCCACATGTGGGTTTCACATGCCACCAACTCCACATTCACAGGCAACTTCAGCGCACAGCTGTTTTCAGATAGCCCTCAATGCAAAGGCTCTAGACGCAAATATTGGTGTGAGAGCTAATTCAATCAAGGAAACACTGCATGTCGGTGAAGGGCATATTGAAGAAGGATCAGCCGAGTGGTTCTTGTGGGAGAACAACTCCATTTGGCTCACTAACTTCACACACCATCAGGCTTCCAAGCAGCTCTCAAGGAAACTCAGTTTTCACACTCTAGGCTTAGTGCCCTTTGAGTGCATTATCTAGGAATAAACCTGGTGGAGCATCCCACACAAAAGAATGCTCCACATGCGGGTTTCACATGCCACCAACTCCACATTCACAGGCAACTTCAGCGCCACAGCCGTTTTCAGATAGCCCTCAATGCAAAGGCTCTAGACGCAAATATTGGTGTGAGAGCTAATTCAATCAAGGAAACACTGCATGTTGGTGAAGGGCATATTGAAGAAGGATCAGCCGAGTGGTTCTTGTGGGAGAACAACTCATTTGGCTCACTAACTTCACACACCGTCAGGCTTCCAAGCAGCTCTCAAGGAAACTCAGTTTTCACACTCTATGCTTAGTGCCCTTTGAGTGCATTATCTAGGAATGAACCTGGTAGAGCATCCCACACAAAAGAATGCTCCACATGCGGGTTTCACATGCCACCAACTCCACATTCACAGGCAACTTCAGCGCCACAGCCGTTTTCAGATAGCTCTCAATGCAAAAGGCTCTAGACGCAAATATTGGTGTGAGAGCTAATTCAATCAAGGAAACACTGCATGTTGGTGAAGGGCATATTGAAGAAGGATCAGCTGAGTGGTTCTTGTGGGAGAACAACTCCATTTGGCTCACTAACTTCACACACCATCAGGCTTCCAAGCAGCTCTCAAGGAAACTCAGTTTTCACACTCTATGCTTAGTGCACTTTGAGTGCCTAGGACTGAAATGAAGCTTGGTGAGCATCCCACACAAACGAATGCTCCACATGCGCGTTTCACATGCCACCAACTCCACATTCACAGGCAACTTCAGCGCCACAGCCGTTTTCAGATAGCCCTCAATGCAAAGGCTCTAGACGCAAATATTGGTGTGAGAGGTAATTCAATCAAGGAAACACTGCATGTTGGTGAAGGGCATATTGAAGAAGGATCAGCCGAGTGGTTCTTGTGGGAGAACAACTCCATTTGGCTCACTAACTTCACACACCATCAGGCTTCCAAGCAGCTCTCAAGGAAACTCAGTTTTCACAGTCTAAGCTTAGTTCCCTTTCAGTGCATTATCTAGGAATGAACCTGGTAGAGCATTCCACACAAACGAATGCTCCACATGTGGGTTTCACATGCCACCAACTCCACATTCACAGGCAACTTCAGCGCCACAGCTGTTTTCAGATAGCCCTCAATGCAAAGGCTCTAGACGCAAATATTGGTGTGAGAGCTAATTCAATCAAGGAAACACTGCATGTCGGTGAAGGGCATATTGAAGAAGGATCAGCCGAGTGGTTCTTGTGGAGAACAACTCCATTTGGCTCACTAACTTCACACACCATCAGGCTTCCAAGCAGCTCTCAAGGAAACTCAGTTTTCACACTCTAGGCTTAGTGCCCTTTGAGTGCATTATCTAGGAATAAACCTGGTGGAGCATCCCACACAAAAGAATGCTCCACATGCGGGTTTCACATGCCACCAACTCCACATTCACAGGCAACTTCAGCGCCACAGCCGTTTTCAGATAGCCCTCAATGCAAAGGCTCTAGACGCAAATATTGGTGTGAGAGCTAATTCAATCAAGGAAACACTGCATGTTGGTGAAGGGCATATTGAAGAAGGATCAGCCGAGTGGTTCTTGTGGGAGAACAACTCCATTTGGCTCACTAACTTCACACACCGTCAGGCTTCCAAGCAGCTCTCAAGGAAACTCAGTTTTCACACTCTATGCTTAGTGCCCTTTGAGTGCATTATCTAGGAATGAACCTGGTAGAGCATCCCACACAAAAGAATGCTCCACATGCGGGTTTCACATGCCACCAACTCCACATTCACAGGCAACTTCAGCGCCACAGCCGTTTTCAGATAGCCCTCAATGCAAAGGCTCTAGACGCAAATATTGGTGTGAGAGCTAATTCAATCAAGGAAACACTGCATGTTGGTGAAGGGCATATTGAAGAAGGATCAGCTGAGTGGTTCTTGTGGGAGAACAACTCCATTTGGCTCACTAACTTCACACACCATCAGGCTTCCAAGCAGCTCTCAAGGAAACTCAGTTTTCACACTCTATGCTTAGTGCACTTTGAGTGCCTAGGACTGAAATGAAGCTTGGTGAGCATCCCACACAAACGAATGCTCCACATGCGCGTTTCACATGCCACCAACTCCACATTCACAGGCAACTTCAGCGCCACAGCCGTTTTCAGATAGCCCTCAATGCAAAGGCTCTAGACGCAAATATTGGTGTGAGAGGTAATTCAATCAAGGAAACACTGCATGTTGGTGAAGGGCATATTGAAGAAGGATCAGCCGAGTGGTTCTTGTGGGAGAACAACTCCATTTGGCTCACTAACTTCACACACCATCAGGCTTCCAAGCAGCTCTCAAGGAAACTCAGTTTTCACAGTCTAAGCTTAGTTCCCTTTCAGTGCATTATCTAGGAATGAACCTGGTAGAGCATTCCACACAAACGAATGCTCCACATGTGGGTTTCACATGCCACCAACTCACATTCACAGGCAACTTCAGCGCCACAGCTGTTTTCAGATAGCCCTCAATGCAAAGGCTCTAGACGCAAATATTGGTGTGAGAGCTAATTCAATCAAGGAAACACTGCATGTCGGTGAAGGGCATATTGAAGAAGGATCAGCCGAGTGGTTCTTGTGGAGAACAACTCCATTTGGCTCACTAACTTCACACACCATCAGGCTTCCAAGCAGCTCTCAAGGAAACTCAGTTTTCACACTCTAGGCTTAGTGCCCTTTGAGTGCATTATCTAGGAATAAACCTGGTGGAGCATCCCACACAAACGAATGCTCCACATGCGGGTTTCACATGCCACCAACTCCACATTCACAGGCAACTTCAGCGCCACAGCCGTTTTCAGATAGCCCTCAATGCAAAGGCTCTAGACGCAAATATTGGTGTGAGAGCTAATTCAATCAAGGAAACACTGCATGTTGGTGAAGGGCATATTGAAGAAGGATCAGCCGAGTGGTTCTTGTGGGAGAACAACTCCATTTGGCTCACTAACTTCACACACCGTCAGGCTTCCAAGCAGCTCTCAAGGAAACTCAGTTTTCACACTCTATGCTTAGTGCCCTTTGAGTGCATTATCTAGGAATGAACCTGGTAGAGCATCCCACACAAAAGAATGCTCCACATGCGGGTTTCACATGCCACCAACTCCACATTCACAGGCAACTTCAGCGCCTCAGCCGTTTTCAGATAGCCCTCAATGCAAAGGCTCTAGACGCAAATATTGGTGTGAGAGCTAATTCAATCAAGGAAACACTGCATGTTGGTGAAGGGCATATTGAAGAAGGATCAGCCGAGTGGTTCTTGTGGGAGAACAACTCCATTTGGCTCACTAACTTCACACACCATCAGGCTTCCAAGCAGCTCTCAAGGAAACTCAGTTTTCACACTCTATGCTTAGTGCCCTTTGGGTGCTAGGCCTGAAATGAAGCTTGGTGAGCACCCCACACAAACGAATGCTCCACATGCGGGTTTCACATGCCACCAACTCCACATTCACAGGCAACTTCAGCGAAACAGACGTTTTCAGATAGCCCTCAATGCAAAGGCTCTAGACGCAAATATTGCTGTGAGAGCTAATTCAATCAAGGAAACACTGCATGTTGGTGAAGGGCATATTGAAGAAGGATCAGCCGAGTGGTTCTTGTGGGAGAACAACTCCATTTGGCTCACTAACT
Source organism: Ochotona princeps (assembly GCF_030435755.1). Classification (NCBI taxonomy): domain Eukaryota; kingdom Metazoa; phylum Chordata; class Mammalia; order Lagomorpha; family Ochotonidae; genus Ochotona; species Ochotona princeps. The sequence goes on along the minus strand of NW_026697409.1, from coordinate 1,411 downwards.
TCACACACCATCAGGCTTCCAAGCAGCTCTCAAGGAAACTCAGTTTTCACACTCTATGCTTATTGCCCTTTGAGTGCATTATCTGGAATGAACCTGGTAGAGCATCCCACACAAAAGAATGCTCCACATGCAGGTTTCACATGCCACCAACTCCACATTCACAGGCAACTACAGCGCCACAGCCGTTTTCAGATAGCCCTCAATGCAAAGGCTCTAGACGCAAATATTGGTGTGAGAGCTAATTCAATCAAGGAAACACTGCATGTTGGTGCAGGGCATATTGAAGAAGGATCAGCCGAGTGGTTCTTGTGGGAGAACAACTCCATTTGGCTCACTAACTTCACACACCATCAGGCTTCCAAGCAGCTCTCAAGGAAACTCAGTTTCACACTCTATGCTTAGTGCCCTTTGAGTGCATTATCTAGGAATGAACCTGGTAGAGCATCCCACACAAACGAATGCTCCACATGCGGGTTTCACATGCCACCAACTCCACATTCACAGGTAACTTCAGCGCCACAGCCATTTTCAGATAGCCCTCAATGCAAAGGCTCTAGACGCAAATATTGGTGTGAGAGCTAATTCAATCAAGGAAACACTGCATGTTGGTGAAGGGCATATTGAAGAAGGATCAGCCGAGTGGTTCTTGTGGGAGAACAACTCCATTTGGCTCACTAACTTCACACACCGTCAGGCTTCCAAGCAGCTCTCAAGGAAACTCAGTTTTCACACTCTATGCTTAGTGCCCTTTGTGTGCCTAGGACTGAAATGAAGCTTGGTGAGCATCCCACACAAACGAATGCTCCACATGCGGGTTTCACATGCCACCAACTCCACATCACAGGCAACTTCAGCGCCACAGCCATTTTCAGATAGCCCTCACTGCAAAGGCTCTAGACGCAAATATTGTGTGAGAGCTAATTCAATCAAGGAAACACTGCATGTTGGTGAAGGGCATATTGAAGAAGGTTCAGCCGAGTGGTTCTTGTGGGAGAACAACTCCATTTGGCTCACTAACTTCACACACCATCAGGCTTCCAAGCAGCTCTCAAGGAAACTCAGTTTTCACACTCTATGCTTAGTGCCCTTTGAGTGCGTAGGACTGAAATGAAGCTTGCTGAGAATCCCACACAAACGAATGCTCCACATGCGGGTTTCACATGCCACCAACTCCACATTCACAGGCAACTTCAGCGCCACAGCCGTTTTGGGATAGCCCTCAATGCAAAGGCTCTAGACACAAATATTGGTGTGAGAGCTAATTCAAATCAAGGAAACACTGCATGTTGGTGAAGGGCATATTGAAGAAGGATCAGCCGAGTGGTTCTTGTGGGAGAACAACTCCATTTGGCTCACTAACTTCACACACCATCAGGCTTCCAAGCAGCTCTCAAGGAAACTCAGTTTTCAA
>NW_026697408.1:0-58577 GCF_030435755.1 Ochotona princeps | reverse complement strand
TGCTTCCAAGCAGCTCTCAAGGAAACTCAGTTTTCACACTCTATGCTTAGTGCCCTTTGAGTGCATTATCTAGGAATGAACCTGGTAGAGCATCCCACACAAACGAATGCTCCACATGCGGGTTTCACATGCCACCAACTCCACATTCACAGGCAACTTCAGCGCCACAGCCGTTTTCAGATAGCCCTCAATGCAAAGGCTCTAGACACAAATATTGGTGTGAGAGCTAATTCAATCAAGGAAACACTGCATGTTGGTGAAGGGCATACTGAAGAAGAATGAGCTGAGTGGTTCTTGTGGGAGAACAACTCCATTTGGCTCACTAACTTCACACACCATCAGGCTTCCAAGCAGCTCTCAAGGAAACTCAGTTTTCACACTCTATGCTTAGTGCCCTTGAGTGCCTAGGAATAAAACGAAGCTTGGTGAGCATCCCACACAAACGAATGCTCCACATGCGGGTTTCACATGCCACCTACTCCACATTCACAGGCAACTTCAGCGCCACAGCCGTTTTCAGATAGCCCTCAATGCAAAGGCTCTAGACGCAAACATTGGTGTGAGCGCTAATTCAATCAAGGAAACACTGCATGTTGGTGAAGGGCATATTGAAGAAGAATCAGCCGAGTGGTTCTTGCTGGGAGAACAACTCCATTTGGCTCACTAACCTCACACACCATCTGGCTTCCAAGCAGCTCTCAAGGAAACTCAGTTTTCACACTCTATGCTTAGTGCCTTTGAGTGCATTATCTAGGAATGAACCTGGTAGAGCATCCCACACAAACGAATGCTCCACATGCGGGTTTCACATGCCACCAACTCCACATTCACAGGCAACTTCAGCGCCACAGCCGTTTTCAGATAGCCCTCAATGCAAAGGCTCTAGACGCAAATATTGGTGTGAGAGCTAATTCAATCAAGAAACACTGCATGTTGGTGAAGGGCATATTGAAGTAGGATCAGCCGAGTGGTTCTTGTGGAGAACAACTCCATTTGGCTCACTAACTTCACACACCATCAGGCTTCCAAGCAGCTCTCAAGGAAACTCAGTTTTCACACTCTATGCTTAGTGCCTTTGAGTGCATTATCTAGGAATGAACCTGGTAGAGCATCCCACACAAACGAATGCTCCAACATGCGGGTTTCACATGCCACCAACTCCACATTCACAGGCAACTTCAGCGCTACAGCCGTTTTCAGATAGCCCTCAATGCAAAGGCTCGACGCAAATATTGGTGTGAGAGCTAATTCAATCAAGGAAACACTGCATGTTGGTGAAGGGCATATTGAAGTAGGATCAGCCGAGTGGTTCTTGTGGGAGAACAACTCCATTTGGCTCACTAACCTCACACACCATCAGGCTTCCAAGCAGCTCCTCAAGGAAACTCAGTTTTCACACTCTATGCTTAGTGGCCCTTTGAGTGCATTATCTAGGAATGAACCTCTTAGAGCATCCCACACAAACGAATGCTCCACATGCGGGTTTCACATGCCACCTACTCCACATTCACAGGCAACTTCAGCGCCACAGCCGTTTTCAGATAGCCCTCAATGCAAAGACTCTAGACGCAAATATTGGTGTGAGAGCTAATTCAATCAAGGAAACACTGCATGTTGGTGAAGGGCATATTGAAGTAGGATCAGCCAAGTGGTTCTTGTGGGAGAACAACTCCATTTGGCTCACTAACTTCACACACCATCAGGCTTCCAAGCAGCTCTCAAGGAAACTCAGTTTTCACACTCTGTGCTTAGTGCCCTTTGAGTGCCTAGGACTGAAATGAAACTTGGTGAGCATCCCACACAAACGAATGCTCCACATGCGGGTTTCACATGCCACCAACTCCACATTCACAGGCAACTTCAGCGCCACAGCCGTTTTCAGATAGCCCTCAATGCAAAGGCTCTAGACGCAAATATTGGTGTGAGAGCTAATTCAATCAAGGAAACACTCCCTGTTGGTGAAGGGCATATTGAAGTAGGATCAGCGGAGTGGTTCTTGTGGGAGAACAACTCCATTTGGCTCACTAACTTCACACACCATCAGGCTTCCAAGCAGCTCTCAAGGAAACTCAGTTTTCACAGTCTATGCTTAGTGATCTTTGAGTGCATTATCTAGGAATGAACCTGGTAGAGCATCCCACACAAACCAATGCTCCACATGCGGGTTTCACATGCCACCAACTCCACATTCACAGGCAACTTCAGCGCCACAGCCGTTTTCAGATAGCCCTCAATGCAAAGGCTCTAGACGCAAATATTGGTGTGAGAGCTAATTCAATCAAAGAAACACTGCATGTTGGTGAAGGGCATATTGAAGAAGAATCAGCCGAGTGGTTCTTGAGGGAGAACAACTCCATTTGGCTCACTAACTTCACACACCATTAGGCTTCCAAGCAGCTCTCAAGGAAACTCAGTTTTCACACTCTATGCTTAGTGCCTTTTCAGTGCATTATCTAGGAATGAACCTGGTAGAGCATCCCACACAAACGAATGCTCCACATGCGGGTTTCACATGCCACCAACTCCACATTCACAGGCAACTTCAGCGCCACAGCCATTTTCAGATAGCCCTCAATGCAAAGGCTCTAGACACAAATATTGGTGTGAGAGCTAATTCAATCAAGGAAACACTGCATGTTGGTGAAGGGCATACTGAAGAAGAATCAGCCGAGTGGTTCTTGTGGGAGAACAACTCCATTTGGCTCACTAACTTCACACACCATCAGGCTTCCAAGCAGCTCTCAAGGAAACTCAGTTTTCACACTCTATGCTTAGTGCCCTTTGAGTGCCTAGGACTGAAACGAAGCTTGGTGAGCATCCCACACAAACGAATGCCCCACATGCGGGTTTCACATGCCACCAACTCCACATTCACAGGCAACCTCAGCTCCACAGCCGTTTTCAGATAGCCCTCAATGCAAAGGCTCTAGACGCAAATATTGGTGTGAGAGCTAATTCAATCAAGGAAACACTGCATGTTGGTGAAGGGCATATTGAAGTAGGATCAGCCGAGTGGTTCTTGTGGGAGAACAACTCCATTTGGCTCAGTAACTTCACACACCATCAGGCTTCCAAGCAGCTCTCAAGGAAACTCAGTTTTCACACTCTATGCTTAGTGCCCTTTGAGTGCATTATCTAGGAATGAACCTGGTAGAGCATCCCACACAAACGAATGCTCCACATGCGGGTTTCACATGCCACCAACTCCACATTCACAGGCAACTTCAGCGCCACAGCCGTTTTCAGATAGCCCTCAATGCAAAGGCTCTAGACGCAAATATTGGTGTGAGAGCTAATTCCATCAAGGAAACACTGCATGTCGGTGAAGGGCATATTGAAGAAGAATCAGCCGAGTGGTTCTTGAGGGAGAACAACTCCATTTGGCTCACTAACTTCACACACCATCAGGCTTCCAAGCAGCTCTCAAGGAAACTCAGTTTTCACACTCTATGCTTAGTGCCCTTTAAGTGCATAGGAATAAAACGAAGCTTGGTGAGCATCCCACACAAACGAATGCTCCACATGTGGGTTACACATGCCAACAACTCCACATTCACAGGCAACTTCAGCGCCACAGCCGTTTTCAGATAGCCCTCAATGCAAAGGCTTTAGACGCAAATATTGGTGTGAGCGCTAATTCAATCAAGGAAACACTGCATGTTGGTGAAGGGCATATTGAAGAAGAATCAACCGAGTGGTTCTTGAGGGAGATCAACTCCATTTGGCTCACTAACTTCACACACCATTAGGCTTCCAAGCAGCTCTCAAGGAAACTCAGTTTTCACACTCTATGCTTAGTGCCTTTTCAGTGCATTATCTAGGAATGAACCTGGTAGAGCATCCCACACAAACGAATGCTCCACATGCGGGTTTCACATGCCACCAACTCCACATTCACAGGCAACTTCAGCGCCACAGCCATTTTCAGATAGCCCTCAATGCAAAGCTCTAGACACAAATATTGGTGTGAGAGCTAATTCAATCAAGGAAACACTGCATGTTGGTGAAGGGCATACAGAAGAAGAGTCAGCCGAGTGGTTCTTGTGGGAGAACAACTCCATTTGGCTCACTAACTTCACACACCATCAGGCTTCCAAGCAGCTCTCAAGGAAACTCAGTTTTCACACTCTATGCTTAATGCCCTTTTAGTGCATTATCTAGGAATGAACCTCTCAGAGCATCCCACACAAACGAATGCTCCACATGCGGGTTTCACATGCCACCAACTCCACATTCACAGGCAACTTCAGCGCCACAGCCGTTTTCAGATAGCCCTCAATGCAAAGGCTCTAGACGCAAATATTGGTGTGAGAGCTAATTCAATCAAGGAAACACTGCATGTTGGTGAAGGGCATATTGAAGTAGGATCAGCCGAGTGGTTCTTGTGGGAGAACAACTCCATTTGGCTCACTAACTTCACACACCATCAGGCTTCCAAGCAGCTCTCAAGGAAACTCAGTTTTCACACTCTATGCTTAGTGCCCTTTGAGTGCATTATCTAGGAATGAACCTGGTAGAGCATCCCACACAAACGAATGCTCCACATGCGGGTTTCACATGCCACCAACTCCACATTCACAGGCAACTTCAGCGCCACAGCCGTTTTCAGATAGCCCTCAATGCAAAGGCTCTAGACGCAAATATTGGTGTGAGAGCTAATTCAATCAAGGAAACACTGCATGTTGGTGAAGGGCATATTGAAGAAGAATCAGCCGAGTGGTTCTTGAGGGAGAACAACTCCATTTGGCTCACTAACTTCACACACCATCAGGCTTCCAAGCAGCTCTCAAGGAAACTCAGTTTTCACACTCTATGCTTAGTGCCCTTTAAGTGCCTAGGAATAAAACGAAGCTTGGTGAGCATCCCACACAAACGAATGCTCCACATGTGGGTTTCACATGCCAACAACTCCACATTCACAGGCAACTTCAGCGCCACAGCCGTTTTCAGATAGCCCTCAATGCAAAGGCTTTAGACGCAAATATTGGTGTGAGCGCTAATTCAATCAAGGAAACACTGCCTGTTGGTGAAGGGCATATTGAAGAAGAATCAACCGAGTGGTTCTTGAGGGAGAACAACTCCATTTGGCTCACTAACTTCACACACCATTAGGCTTCCAAGCAGCTCTCAAGGAAACTCAGTTTTCACACTCTATGCTTAGTGCCTTTTCAGTGCATTATCTAGGAATGAACCTGGTAGAGCATCCCACACAAACGAATGCTCCACATGCGGGTTTCACATGCCACCAACTCCACATTCACAGGCAACTTCAGCGCCACAGCCGTTTTCAGATAGCCCTCAATGCAAAGGCTCTAGACGCAAATATTGGTGTGAGAGCTAATTCAATCAAGGAAAAACTGCATGTTGGCGAAGGGCATATTGAAGAAGAATCAGCCGAGTGGTTCTTGTGGGAGAACAACTACATTTGGCTCACTAACTTCGCACACCATCAGGCTTCCAAGCAGCTCTCAAGGAAACTCAGTTTTCACACTCTATGCTTAGTGCCCTTTAAGTGCCTAGGAATAAAACGAAGCTTGGTGAGCATCCCACACAAACGAATGCTCCACATGCGGGTTTCACATGCCAACAACTCCACATTCACAGGCAACTTCAGCGCCACAGCCATTTTCAGATAGCCCTCAATGCAAAGGCTTTAGACGCAAATATTGGTGTGAGCGCTAATTCAATCAAGGAAACACTGCATGTTGGTGAAGGGCATACAGAAGAAGAGTCAGCCGAGTGGTTCTTGTGGGAGAACAACTCCATTTGGCTCACTAACTTCACACACCATCAGGCTTCCAAGCAGCTCTCAAGGAAACTCAGTTTTCACACTCTATGCTTAATGCCCTTTGAGTGCATTATCTAGGAATGAACCTCTTAGAGCATCCCACACAAACGAATGCTCCACATGCGGGTTTCACATGCCACCAACTCCACATTCACAGGCAACTTCAGCGCCACAGCCGTTTTCAGATAGCCCTCAATGCAAAGGCTCTAGACGCAAATATTGGTGTGAGAGCTAATTCAATCAAGGAAAAACTGCATGTTGGTGAAGGGCATATTGAAGAAGAATCAGCCGAGTGGTTCTTGTGGGAGAACAACTCCATTTGGCTCACTAACTTCGCACACCATCAGGCTTCCAAGCAGCTCTCAAGGAAACTCAGTTTTCACACTCTATGCTTAGTGCCCTTTAAGTGCCTAGGAATAAAACGAAGCTTGGTGAGCATCCCACACAAACGAATGCTCCACATGCGGGTTTCACATGCCAACAACTCCACATTCACAGGCAACTTCAGCGCCACAGCCATTTTCAGATAGCCCTCAATGCAAAGGCTCTAGACACAAATATTGGTGTGAGAGCTAATTCAATCAAGGAAACACTGCATGTTGGTGAAGGGCATACAGAAGAAGAGTCAGCCGAGTGGTTCTTGTGGGAGAACAACTCCATTTGGCTCACTAACTTCACACACCATCAGGCTTCCAAGCAGCTCTCAAGGAAACTCAGTTTTCACACTCTATGCTTAATGCCCTTTGAGTGCATTATCTAGGAATGAACCTCTTAGAGCATCCCACACAAACGAATGCTCCACATGCGGGTTTCACATGCCACCAACTCCACATTCACAGGCAACTTCAGCGCCACAGCCGTTTTCAGATAGCCCTCAATGCAAAGGCTCTAGACGCAAATATTGGTGTGAGAGCTAATTCAATCAAGGAAACACTGCATGTTGGTGAAGGGCATATTGAAGTAGGATCAGCCGAGTGGTTCTTGTGGGAGAACAACTCCATTTGGCTCACTAACTTCACACACCATCAGGCTTCCAAGCAGCTCTCAAGGAAACTCAGTTTTCACACTCTATGCTTAGTGCCCTTTGAGTGCATTATCTAGGAATGAACCTGGTAGAGCATCCCACACAAACGAATGAACCACATGCGGGTTTCACATGCCACCAACTCCACATTCACAGGCAACTTCAGCGCCACAGCCGTTTTCAGATAGCCCTCAATGCAAAGGCTCTAGACGCAAATATTGGTGTGAGAGCTAATTCAATCAAGGAAACACTGCATGTTGGTGAAGGGCATATTGAAGAAGAATCAGCCGAGTGGTTCTTGAGGGAGAACAACTCCATTTGGCTCACTAACTTCACACACCATCAGGCTTCCAAGCAGCTCTCAAGGAAACTCAGTTTTCACACTCTATGCTTAGTGCCCTTTAAGTGCCTAGGAATAAAACGAAGCTTGGTGAGCATCCCACACAAACGAATGCTCCACATGTGGGTTTCACATGCCAACAACTCCACATTCACAGGCAACTTCAGCGCCACAGCCGTTTTCAGATAGCCCTCAATGCAAAGGCTTTAGACGCAAATATTGGTTGTGAGCGCTAAATCAATCAAGGAAACACTGCCTGTTGGTGAAGGGCATATTGAAGAAGAATCAACCGAGTGGTTCTTGAGGGAGAACAACTCCATTTGGCTCACTAACTTCACACACCATTAGGCTTCCAAGCAGCTCTCAAGGAAACTCAGTTTTCACACTCTATGCTTAGTGCCTTTTCAGTGCATTATCTAGGAATGAACCTGGTAGAGCATCCCACACAAACGAATGCTCCACATGCGGGTTTCACATGCCACCAACTCCACATTCACAGGCAACTTCAGCGCCACAGCCATTTTCAGATAGCCCTCAATGCAAAGGCTCTAGACACAAATATTGGTGTGAGAGCTAATTCAATCAAGGAAACACTGCATGTTGGTGAAGGGCATACTGAAGAAGAATCAGTCGAGTGGTTCTTGTGGGAGAACAACTCCATTTGGCTCACTAACTTCACACACCATCAGGCTTCCAAGCAGCTCTCAAGGAAACTCAGTTTTCACACTCTATGCTTAATGCCCTTTGAGTGCATTATCTAGGAATGAACCTCTTAGAGCATCCCACACAAACGAATGCTCCACATGCGGGTTTCACATGCCACCAACTCCACATTCACAGGCAACTTCAGCGCCACAGCCGTTTTCAGATAGCCCTCAATGCAAAGGCTCTAGACGCAAATATTGGTGTGAGAGCTAATTCAATCAAGGAAAAACTGCATGTTGGCGAAGGGCATATTGAAGAAGAATCAGCCGAGTGGTTCTTGTGGGAGAACAACTCCATTTGGCTCACTAACTTCGCACACCATCAGGCTTCCAAGCAGCTCTCAAGGAAACTCAGTTTTCACACTCTATGCTTAGTGCCCTTTAAGTGCCTAGGAATAAAACGAAGCTTGGTGAGCATCCCACACAAACGAATGCTCCACATGCGGGTTTCACATGCCAACAACTCCACATTCACAGGCAACTTCAGCGCCACAGCCGTTTTCAGATAGCCCTCAATGCAAAGGCTTTAGACGCAAATATTGGTGTGAGCGCTAATTCAATCAAGGAAACACTGCATGTTGGTGAAGGGCATATTGAAGAAGAATAAACCGAGTGGTTCTTGAGGGAGAACAACTCCATTTGGCTCACTAACTTCACACACCATTAGGCTTCCAAGCAGCTCTCAAGGAAACTCAATTTTCACACTCTATGCTTAGTGCCTTTTCAGTGCATTATCTAGGAATGAACCTGGTAGAGCATCCCACACAAACGAATGCTCCACATGCGGGTTTCACATGCCACCAACTCCACATTCACAGGCAACTTCAGCGCCACAGCCATTTTCAGATAGCCCTCAATGCAAAGGCTCTAGACACAAATATTGGTGTGAGAGCTAATTCAATCAAGGAAACACTGCATGTTGGTGAAGGGCATACTGAAGAAGAATCAGCCGAGTGGTTCTTGTGGGAGAACAACTCCATTTGGCTCACTAACTTCACACACCATCAGGCTTCCAAGCAGCTCTCAAGGAAACTCAGTTTTCACACTCTATGCTTAGTGCCCTTTTAGTGCCTAGGACTGAAATGAATCTTGGTGAGCATCCCACACAAACGAATGCTCCACATGCGGGTTTCACATGCCACCAACTCCACATTCACAGGCAACTTCAGCGCCACAGCCGTTTTCAGATAGCCCTCAATGCAAAGGCTCTAGACGCAAATATTGGTGTGAGAGCTAATTCAATCAAGGAAAAACTGCATGTTGGCGAAGGGCATATTGAAGAAGAATCAGCCGAGTGGTTCTTGTGGGAGAACAACTCCATTTGGCTCACTAACTTCACACACCATCAGGCTTCCAAGCAGCTCTCAAGGAAACTCAGTTTTCACACTCTATGCTTAGTGCCCTTTGAGTGCCTAGGACTGAAACAAAGCTTGGTGAGCATCCCACACAAACGAATGCTCCACATGCGGGTTTCACATGCCACCAACTCCACATTCACAGGCAACTTCAGCGCCACAGCCGTTTCCAGATAGCCCTCAATGCAAAGGCTCTAGACGCAAATATTGGTGTGAGAGCTAATTCAATCAAGGAAACACTCCCTGTTGGTGAAGGGCATATTGAAGTAGGATCAGCCGAGTGGTTCTTGTGGGAGAACAACTCCATTTGGCTCACTAACTTCACACACCATCAGGCTTCCAAGCAGCTCTCAAGGAAACTCAGTTTTCACACTCTATGCTTAGTGCCCTTTGAGTGCATTATCTAGGAATGAACCTGGTAGAGCATCCCACAAAAACCAATGCTCCACATGCGGGTTTCACATGCCACCAACTCCACATTCACAGGCAACTTCAGCGCCACAGCCGTTTTCAGATAGCCCTCAATGCAAAGGCTCTAGACGCAAATATTGGTGTGAGAGCTAATTCAATCAAGGAAACACTCCCTGTTGGTGAAGGGCATATTGAAGTAGGATCAGCCGAGTGGTTCTTGTGGGAGAACAACTCCATTTGGTTCACTAACTTCACACACCATCAGGCTTCCAAGCAGCTCTCAAGGAAACTCAGTTTTCACACTCTATGCTTAGTGCCCTTTGAGTGCATTATCTAGGAATGAACCTGGTAGAGCATCCCACAAAAACCAATGCTCCACATGCGGGTTTCACATGCCACCAACTCCACATTCACAGGCAAATTCAGCGCCACTGCCGTTTTCAGATAGCCCTCAATGCAAAGGCTCTAGACGCAAATATTGGTGTGAGAGCTAATTCAATCAAGGAAAAACTGCATGTTGGCGAAGGGCATATTGAAGAAGAATCACCCGAGTGGTTCTTGTGGGAGAACAACTCCATTTGGCTCACTAACTTCACACACCATCAGGCTTCCAAGCAGCTCTCAAGGAAACTCAGTTTTCACACTCTATGCTTAGTGCCCTTTGAGTGCATTATCTAGGAATGAACCTCTTAGAGCATCCCACACAAACGAATGCTCCACATGCGGGTTTCACATGCCACCAACTCCACATTCACAGGCAACTTCAGCGCCACAGCCATTTTCAGATAGCCCTCAATGCAAAGGCTCTAGATACAAATATTGGTGTGAGAGCTAATTCAATCAAGGAAACACTGCATGTTGGTGAAGGGCATACTGAAGAAGAATCAGCTGAGTGGTTCTTGTGGGAGAACAACTCCATTTGGCTCACTAACTTCACACACCATCAGGCTTCCAAGCAGCTCTCAAGGAAACTCAGTTTTCACACTCTATGCTTAGTGCCCTTTGAGTGCCTAGGAATAAAACGAAGCTTGGTGAGCATCCCACACAAACGAATGCTCCACATGCGGGTTTCACATGCCAACAACTCCACATTCACAGGCAACTTCAGCGCCACAGCCGTTTTCAGATAGCCCTCAATGCAAAGGCTCTAGACGCAAATATTGGTGTGAGAGCTAATTCAATCAAGGAAACACTGCATGTTGGTGAAGGGCATATTGAAGTAGGATCATCTGAGTGGTTCTTGTGGGAGAACAACTCCATTTGGCTCACTAACTTCACACACCATCAGGCTTCCAAGCAGCTCTCAAGGAAACTCAGTTTTCACACTCTATGCTTAGTGCCCTTTGAGTGCATTATCTAGGAATGAACCTGGTAGAGCATCCCACAAAAACCAATGCTCCACATGCGGGTTTCACATGCCACCAACTCCACATTCACAGGCAACTTCAGCGCTACAGCCGTTTTCAGATAGCCCTCAATGCAAAGGCTCTAGACGCAAACATTGGTGTGAGCGCTAATTCAATCAAGGAAACACTGCATGTTGGTGAAGGGCATATTGAAGAAGAATCAGCCGAGTGGTTCTTGTGGGAGAACAACTATATTTGGCTCACAAACCTCACACACCATCAGGCTTCCAAGCAGCTCTCAAGGAAACTCAGTTTTCACACTCTATGCTTAGTGCCTTTGAGTGCATTATCTAGGAATGAACCTGGTAGAGCATCCCACACAAACGAATGCTCCACATGCGGGTTTCACATGCCACCAACTCCACATTCACAGGCAACTTCTGTGCTACAGCCGTTTTCAGATAGCCCTCAATGCAAAGGCTCTAGACGCAAATATTGGTGTGAGAGCTAATTCAATCAAGGAAACACTGCATGTTGGTGAAGGGCATATTGAAGAAGGATCAGCTGAGTGGTTCTTGTGGGAGAACAACTCCATTTGGCTCACTAACTTCACACACCATCAGGCTTCCAAGCAGCTCTCAAGGAAACTCAGTTTTCACACTCTATGCTTAGTGCCCTTTGAGTGCATTATCTAGGAATGAACCTGGTAGAGCATCCCACACAAACGAATGCTCCACATGCGGGTTTCACATGCCACCAACTCCACATTCACAGGCAACTTCAGCGCCACAGCCGATTTCAGGTAGCCCTCAATGCAAAGGCTCTAGAAGCAAATATTGGTGTGAGAGCTGATTCAATCAAGGAAACACTGCATGTTGGTGAAGGGCGTAGAGAAGAGGAATCAGCCGAGTGGTTCTTGTGGGAGAACAACTCCATTTGGCTCACTAACTTCACACACCATCAGGCTTCCAAGCAGCTCTCAAGGAAACTCAGTTTTCACACTCTATGCTTAGTGTCCTTTCAGTGCATTATCTAGGAATGAACCTGGTAGAGCATCCCACACAAACGAATGTTCCAAATGCGGGTTTCACATGCCACCAACTCCACATTCACAGGCAACTTCAGCGCCACAGCCGTTTTCAGATAGCCCTCAATGCAAAGGCTCTAGACGCAAATATTGGTGTGAGAGCTAATTCAATCAAGGAAACACTGCATGTTGGTGAAGGGCATATTGAAGAAGGATCAGCCGAGTGGTTCTTGTGGGAGAACAACTCCATTTGGCTCACTAACTTCACACACCATCAGGCTTCCAAGCACCTCTCAAGGAAACTCAGTTTTCACACTCTATGCTTAGTGCCCTTTGAGTGCCTAGGACTGAAACGAAGCTTGGTGAGCATCCCACACAAACGAATGCTCCACATGCGGGTTTCACATGCCACCAACTCCACATTCACAGGCAACTTCAGCGCCACAGCCGTTTTCAGATAGCCCTCAATGCAAAGGCTCTAGACGCAAATATTGGTGTGAGAGCTAATTCAATCAAGGAAACACTGCATGTTGGTGAAGGGCATATTGAAGAAGGATCAGCCGAGTGGTTCTTGTGGGAGAACAACTCCATTTGGCTCACTAACTTCACACACCATCAGGCTTCCAAGCAGCTCTCAAGGAAATTCAGTTTTCACACTCTATGCTTAGTGCCCTTTGAGTGCATTATCTAGGAATGAACCTGGTAGAGCATCCCACACACACGAATGCTCCACATGCGGGTTTCACATGCCACCAACTCCACATTCACAGGCAACTTCAGCGCCACAGCAGTTTTCAGATAGCCCTCAATGCAAAGGCTCTAGACGCAAATATTGGTGTGACAGCTAATTCAATCAAGGAAACACAGCATGTTGGTGAAGGGCATATTGAAGAAGGATCAGCCGAGTGGTTCTTGTGGGAGAACAACTCCATTTGGCTCACTAACTTCACACACCATCAGGCTTCCAAGCAGCTCTCAAGGAAACTCAGTTTTCACACTCTATGCTTAGTGCCCTTTGAGTGCATTATCTAGGAATGAACCTGGTAGAGCATCCCACACAAACGAATGTTCCACATGCGGGTTTCACATGCCACCAACTCCACATTCACAGGCAACTTCAGCGCCACAGCCGTTTTCAGATAGCCCTCAATGCAAAGGCTCTAGACGCAAATATTGGTGTGAGAGCTAATTTAATCAAGGAAACACTGCATGTTGGTGAAGGGCATACTGAAGAAGAATCAGCCAAGTGGTTCTTGTGGGAGAACAACTACATTTGGCTCACTAACTTCACACACCATCAGGCTTCCAAGCAGCTCTCAAGGAAACTCAGTTTTCACACTCTATGCTTAGTGCCCTTTGAGTACCTTGGACTGAAATGAAGCTTGGTCAACATCCCACACAAACGAATGCTCCACATGCGGGTTTCACATGCCACCAACTCCACATTCACAGGCAACCTCAGCGCCACAGCCGTTTTCAGATAGCCCTCAATGCAAAGGCTCTAGACACAAATATTGGTGTGAGAGCTAATTCAATCAAGGAAACACTGCATGTTGGTGAAGGGCATATTGAAGAAGGATCAGCTGAGTGGTTTCTGTGGGAGAACAACTCCATTTGGCTCACTAACTTCACACACCATCAGGCTTCCAAGCAGCTCTCAAGGAAACTCAGTTTTCACACTCTATGCTTAGTGCCCTTTCAGTGCCTAGGACTGAAATGAAGCTGGTAGAGCATCCCACACAAACGAATGCTCCACATGCGGGTTTCACATGCCACCAACTCCACATTCACAGGCAACTTCAGCGCCACAGCCGTTTTCAGATAGCCCTCAATACAAAGGCTCTAGACGCAAATATTGGTGTGAGAGCTAATTCAATCAAGGAAACACTGCATGTTGGTGAAGGGCATATTGAAGAAGGATCAGCCGAGTGGTTCTTGTGGGAGAACAACTTCATTTGGCTCACTAACTTCACACACCATCAGGCTTCCAAGCAGCTCTCAAGGAAACTCAGTATTCACACTCTATGCTTAGTGCCCTTTGAGTGCATTATCTAGGAATGAACCTGGTAGAGCATCCCACACAAACGAATGCTCCACATGCGGGTTTCACATGCCACCAACTCCACATTCACAGGCAACTTCAGCGCCACAGCCGATTTCAGGTAGCCCTCAATGCAAAGGCTCTAGACGCAAATATTGGTGTGAGAGCTGATTCAATCAAGGAAACACTGCATGTTGGTGAAGGGCATATTGAAGAAGAATCAGCCGAGTGGTTCTTGTGGGAGAACAACTCCATTTGGCTCACTAACTTCACACACCATCAGGCTTCCAAGCAGCTCTCAAGGAAACTCAGTTTTCACACTCTATGCTTAGTGCCCTTTGAGTGCATTATCTAGGAATGAACCTGGTAGAGCATCCCACACAAACGAATGTTCCAAATGCGGGTTTCACATGCCACCAACTCCACATTCACAGGCAACTTCAGCGCCACAGCCGTTTTCAGATAGCCCTCAATGCAAAGGCACTAGACGCAAATATTGGTGTGAGAGCTAATTCAATCAAGGAAACACTGCATGTTGGTGAAGGGCATATTGAAGAAGGATCAGCCGAGTGGTTCTTGTGGGAGAACAACTCCATTTGGCTCACTAACTTCACACACCATCAGGCTTCCAAGCAGCTCTCAAGGAAACTCAGTTTTCACACTCTATGCTTAGTGCCCTTTGAGTGCCTAGGACTGAAACGAAGCTTGGTGAGCATCCCACACAAACGAATGCTCCACATGCGGGTTTCACATGCCACCAACTCCACATTCACAGGCAACTTCAGCGCCACAGCCGTTTTCAGATAGCCCTCAATGCAAAGGCTCTAGACGCAAATATTGGTGTGAGAGCTAATTCAATCAAGGAAACACTGCATGTTGGTGAAGGGCATATTGAAGAAGGATCAGCCGAGTGGTTCTTGTGGGAGAACAACTCTATTTGGCTCACTAACTTCACACACCATCAGGCTTCCAAGCAGCTCTCAAGGAAACTCAGTTTTCACACTCTATGCTTAGTGCCCTTTGAGTGCCTAGGACTGAAACGAAGCTTGGTGAGCATCCCACACAAACGAATGCTCCACATGCGGGTTTCACATGCCACCAACTCCACATTCACAGGCAACTTCAGCGCCACAGCCGTTTTCAGATAGCCCTCAATGCAAAGGCTCTAGACGCAAATATTGGTGTGAGAGCTAATTCAATCAAGGAAACACTGCATGTTGGTGAAGGGCATATTGAAGAAGGAGCAGCTGAGTGGTTCTTGTGGGAGAACAACTCCATTTGGCTCACTAACTTCACACACCATCAGGCTTCCAAGCAGCTCTCAAGGAAACTCAGTTTTCACACTCTATGCTTAGTGCACTTTCAGTGCCTAGGACTGAAATGAAGCTGGTAGAGCATCCCACACAAACGAATGCACCACATGCGTGTTTCACATGCCACCAACTCCACATTCACAGGCAACTTCAGCGCCACAGCCGTTTTCAGATAGCCCTCAATGCAAAGGCTCTAGACGCAAATATTTTTGTGAGCGCTAATTCAATCAAGGAAACACTGAATGTTGGTGAAGGGCATATTGAGGTAGGATCAGCTGAGTGGTTCTTGTGGGAGAACAACTCCATTTGGTTCACTACCTTCACACACCATTAGGTTTCCAAGCAGCTCTCAAGGAAACTCAGTTTTCACACTTTATGCTTAGTGTCCTTTGAGTGCATTATCTAGGAATGAACCTGGTAGAGAATCCCACACAAACGAATGCTCCACATGCGGGTTTCACATGCCAACAACTCCAGATTCACAGGCAACTTCAGCGCCACAGCCGATTTCAGATAGCCCTCAATGCAAAGGCTCTAGACGCAAATATAGGTGTGAGAGCTAATTCAATCAAGGAAACACTGCATGTTGGTGAAGGGCGTAGAGAAGAGGAATCAGCCGAGTGGTTCTTGTGGGAGAACAACTCCATTTGGCTCACTAACTTCACACACCATCAGGCTTCCAAGCAGCTCTCAAGGAAACTCAGTTTTCACACTCTATGCTTAGTGCCCTTTGAGTGCATAATCTAGGAATGAACCTGGTAGAGCATCCCACACAAACGAATGTTCCAAATGCGGGTTTCACATGCCACCAACTCCACATTCACAGGCAACTTCAGCGCCACAGCCGTTTTCAGATAGCCCTCAATGCAAAGGCTCTAGACGCAAATATTGGTGTGAGAGCTAATTTAATCAAGGAAACACTGCATGTTGGTGAAGGGCATACTGAAGAAGAATCAGCCGAGTGGTTCTTGTGGGAGAACAACTCCATTTGGCTCACTAACTTCACACACCATCAGGCTTCCAAGCAGCTCTCAAGGAAACTCAGTTTTCACACTCTATGCTTAGTGCCCTTTGAGTGCCTTGGACTGAAATGAAGCTTGGTGAGCATCCCACACAAACGAATGCTCCACATGTGGGTTTCACATGCCACCAACTCCACATTCACAGGCAACTTCAGCGCCACAACCGTTTTCAGATAGCCCTCAATGCAAAGAATCTAGATGCAAATATTGGTGTCAGAGCTAATTCAATCAAGGAAACACTGCATGTTGGTGAAGGGCATACAGAAGAAAGATCAGCTGAGTGGTTCTTGTGGGAGAACAACTCCATTTGGCTCACTAACTTCACACACCATCAGGCTTCCAAGCAGCTCTCAAGGAAACTCAGTTTTCACACTCTATGCTTGGTGCCCTTTGAGTGCATTATCTAGGAATGAACCTGGTAGAGCATCCCACACAAACGAATGCTCCACATGCGGGTTTCACATGCCACCAACTCCACATTCACAGGCAACTTCAGCGCCACAGCCATTTTCAGATAGCCCTCAATGCAAAGGCTCTAGACACAAATATTGGTGTGAGAGCTAATTCAATCAAGGAAACACTGCATGTTGGTGAAGGGCATACTGAAGAAGAATCAGCCGAGTGGTTTTTGTGGGAGAACAACTCCATTTGGCTCACTAACTTCACACACCATCAGGCTTCCAAGCAGCTCTCAAGGAAACTCAGTTTTCACACTCTATGCTTAGTGCCTTTTCAGTGCATTATTTAGGAATGAACCTGGTAGAGCATCCCACACAAACGAATGCTCCACATGCGGGTTTCACATGCCACCAACTCCACATTCACAGGCAACTTCAGCGCCACAGCCATTTTCAGATAGCCCTCAATGCAAAGGCTCTAGACACAAATATTGGTGTGAGAGCTAATTCAATCAAGGAAACACTGCATGTTGGTGAAGGGCATACTGAAGAAGGATCAGCTGAGTGGTTCTTGTGGGAGAACAACTCCATTTGGCTCACTAACTTCACACACCATCAGGCTTCCAAGCAGCTCTCAAGGAAACTCAGTTTTCACACTCTATGCTTAGTGACCTTTGAGTGCCTAGGAATGAAACGAAGCTTGGTGAGCATCGCACACAAACGAATGCTCCACATGCGGGTTTCACATGCCAACAACTCCACATTCACAGGCAACTTCAGCGCCACAGCCGTTTTCAGATAGCCCTCAATGCAAAGGCTCTAGACGCAAATATTGGTGTGAGAGCTAATTCAATCAAGGAAACAATGCATGTTGGTGAAGGGCATATTGAAGAAGGATCAGCCGAGTGGTTCTTGTGGGAGAACAACTTCATTTGGCTCACTAACTTCACACACCATTAGGCTTCCAAGCAGCTCTCAAGGAAACTCAGTTTTCACACTCTATGCTTAGTGCCCTTTGAGTGCATTATCTAGGAATGAAGCTTGGTGAGCATCCCACACAAACGAATGCTCCACATGCGGGTTTCACATGCCACCAACTCCACATTCACAGGCAACTTCAGCGCCACAGCCGATTTCAGGTAGCCCTCAATGCAAAGGCTCTAGACGCAAATATTGGTGTGAGAGCTGATTCAATCAAGGAAACACTGCATGTTGGTGAAGGGCATATTGAAGAATAATCAGCCGAGTGGTTCTTGTGGGAGAACAACTCCATTTGGCTCACTAACTTCACACACCATCAGGCTTCCAAGCAGCTCTCAAGGAAACTCAGTTTTCACACTCTATGCTTAGTGCCCTTTGAGTGCATTATCTAGGAATGAACCTGGTAGAGCATCCCACACAAACGAATGTTCCAAATGCGGGTTTCACATGCCACCAACTCCACATTCACAGGCAACTTCAGCGCCACAGCCATTTTCAGATAGCCCTCAATGCAAAGGCTCTAGACGCAAATATTGGTGTGAGAGCTAATTCAATCAAGGAAACACTGCATGTTGGTGAAGGGCATATTGAAGAAGGATCAGCCGAGTGGTTCTTGTGGGAGAACAACTCCATTTGGCTCACTAACTTCACACACCATCAGGCTTCCAAGCAGCTCTCAAGGAAACTCAGTTTTCACACTCTATGCTTAGTGCCTTTTGAGTGCCTAGGACTGAAACGAAGCTTGGTGAGCATCCCACACAAACGAATGCTCCACATGCGGGTTTCACATGCCACCAACTCCACATTCACAGGCAACTTCAGCGCCACAGCCGTTTTCAGATAGCCCTCAATGCAAAGGCTCTAGACGCAAATATTGGTGTGAGAGCTAATTTAATCAAGGAAACACTGCATGTTGGTGAAGGGCATACTGAAGAAGAATCAGCCAAGTGGTTCTTGTGGGAGAACAACTCCATTTGGCTCACTAACTTCACACACCATCAGGCTTCCAAGCAGCTCTCAAGGAAACTCAGTTTTCACACTCTATGCTTAGTGCCCTTTGAGTACCTTGGACTGAAATGAAGCTTGGTGAGCATCCCACACAAACGAATGCTCCACATGTGGGTTTCACATGCCACCAACTCCACATTCACAGGCAACCTCAGCGCCACAGCCGTTTTCAGATAGTCCTCAATGCAAAGGCTCTAGACGCAAATATTGGTGTGAGAGCTAATTCAATCAAGGAAACACTGCATGTTGGTGAAGGGCATATTGAAGAAGGATCAGCTGAGTGGTTCTTGTGGGAGAACAACTCCATTTGGCTCACTAACTTCACACACCATCAGGCTTCCAAGCAGCTCTCAAGGAAACTCAGTTTTCACACTCTATGCTTAGTGCCCTTTCAGTGCCTAGGACTGAAATGAACCTGGTAGAGCATCCCACACAAACCAATGCACCACATGCGGGTTTCACATGCCACCAACTCCACATTCACAGGCAACTTCAGCGCCACAGCCGTTTTCAGATAGCCCTCAATACAAAGGCTCTAGACGCAAATATTTGTGTGAGAGCTAATTCAATCAAGGAAACACTGCATGTTGGTGAAGGGCATATTGAGGTAGAATCAGCTGAGTGGTTCTTGTGGGAGAACAACTCCATTTGGCTAACTAACTTCACACACCATCAGGCTTCCAAGCAGCTCTCAAGGAAACTCAGTTTTCACACTCTATGCTTAGTGCCCTTTGAGTGCCTAGGACTGAAACGAAGCTTGGTGAGCATCCCACACAAACGAATGCTCCACATGCGGGTTTCACATGCCACCAACTCCACATTCACAGGCAACTTCAGCGCCACAGCCGTTTTCAGATAGCCCTCAATGCAAAGGCTCTAGACGCAAATATTGGTGTGAGAGCTAATTCAATCAAGGAAACACTGCATGTTGGTGAAGGGCATATTGAAGAAGGATCAGCTGAGTGGTTCTTGTGGGAGAACAACTCCATTTGGCTCACTAACTTCACACACCATCAGGCTTGCAAGCAGTTCTCAAGAAACTCAGTTTTCACACTCTATGCTTAGTGCCCTTTGAGTGCCTAGGACTGAAATGAAGCTGGTAGAGCATCCCACACAAACGAATGCTCCACATGCGGGTTTCACATGCCACCAACTCCACATTCACAGGCAACTTCAGCGCCACAGCCGTTTTCAGATAGCCCTCAATACAAAGGCTCTAGACGCAAATATTGGTGTGAGAGCTAATTCAATCAAGGAAACACTGCATGTTGGTGAAGGGCATATTGAAGAAGGATCAGCCGAGTGGTTCTTGTGGGAGAACAACTTCATTTGGCTCACTAACTTCACACACCATCAGGCTTCCAAGCAGCTCTCAAGGAAACTCAGTTTTCACACTCTATGCTTAGTGCCCTTTGAGTGCATTATCTAGGAATGAACCTGGTAGAGCATCCCACACAAACGAATGCTCCACATGCGGGTTTCACATGCCACCAACTCCACATTCACAGGCAACTTCAGCGCCACAGCCGATTTCAGGTAGCCCTCAATGCAAAGGCTCTAGACGCAAATATTGGTGTGAGAGCTGATTCAATCAAGGAAACACTGCATGTTGGTGAAGGGCATATTGAAGAAGAATCAGCCGAGTGGTTCTTGTGGGAGAACAACTCCATTTGGCTCACTAACTTCACACACCATCAGGCTTCCAAGCAGCTCTCAAGGAAACTCAGTTTTCACACTCTGTGCTTAGTGCCCTTTGAGTGCATTATCTAGGAATGAACCTGGTAGAGCATCCCACACAAACGAATGCTCCAAATTCGAGTTTCACATGCCACCAACTCCACATTCACAGGCAACTTCAGCGCCACAGCCGTTTTCAGATAGCCCTCAATGCAAAGGCTCTAGACGCAAATATTGGTGTGAGAGCTAATTCAATCAAGGAAACACTGCATGTTGGTGAAGGGCATATTGAAGAAGGATCAGCCGAGTGGTTCTTGTGGGAGAAAAACTCCATTTGGCTCACTAACTTCACACACCATCAGGCTTCCAAGCAGCTCTCAAGGAAACTCAGTTTTCACACTCTATGCTTAGTGCCCTTTGAGTGCATTATCTAGGAATGAACCTGGTAGAGCATCCCACACAAACGAAGGTTCCAAATGCGGGTTTCACATGCCACCAACTCCACATTCACAGGCAACTTCAGCGCCACAGCCGTTTTCAGATAGCCCTCAATGCAAAGGCTCTAGACGCAAATATTGGTGTGAGAGCTAATTCAATCAAGGAAACACTGCATGTTGGTGAAGGGCATATTGAAGAAGGATCAGCCAAGTGGTTCTTGTGGGAGAACAACTCCATTTGGCTCACTAACTTCACACACCATCAGGCTTCCAAGCAGCTCTCAAGGAACCTCAGTTTTCACACTCTATGCTTAGTGCCCTTTGAGTGCCTAGGACTGAAATGAAGCTTGGTGAGCATCCCACACAAACGAATGCTCCACATGCGGGTTTCACATGCCACCAACTCCACATTCACAGGCAACTTCAGCGCCACAGCCGTTTTCAAATACCCCTCAATGCAAAGGCTCTAGACGCAAATATTGGTGTGAGAGCTAATTCAATCAAGGAAACACTGCATGTTGGTGAAGGGCATATTGAAGAAGGATCAGCCGAGTGGTTCTTGTGGGAGAACAATTCCATTTGGCTCACTAACCTCACACACGATCAGGCTTCCAAGCAGCTCTCAAAGAAACTCAGTTTTCGCACTCTATGCTTCGTGCCCTTTGAGTGCCTAGGACTGAAATGAAGCTTGGTGAGCATCCCACACAAACGAATGCTCCACATGCGGGTTTCACATGCCACCAACTCCACATTCACAGGCAACTTCAGCGCCACAGCCGTTTTCAAATACCCCTCAATGCAAAGGCTCTAGACGCAAATATTGATGTGAGAGCTAATTCAATCAAGGAAACACTGCATGTTGGTGAAGGGCATATTGAAGAAGGATCAGCCGAGTGGTTCTTGTGGGAGAACAACTCCATTTGGCTCACTAACTTCACACACCATCAGGCTTCCAAGCAGCTCTCAAGGAAACTCAGTTTTCACACTCTATGCTTAGTGCCCTTTGAGTGCCTAGGACTGAAACGAAGCTTGGTGAGCATCCCACACAAACGAATGCTCCACATGCGGGTTTCACATGCCACCAACTCCACATTCACAGGCAACTTCAGCGCCACAGCCGTTTTCAGATAGCCCTCAATGCAAAGGATCTAGACGCAAATATTGGTGTGAGAGCTAATTTAATCAAGGAAACACTGCATGTTGGTGAAGGGCATACTGAAGAAGAATCAGCCAAGTGGTTCTTGTGGGAGAACAACTCCATTTGGCTCACTAACTTCACACACCATCAGGCTTCCAAGCAGCTCTCAAGGAAACTCAGTTTTCACACTCTATGCTTAGTGCCCTTTGAGTACCTTGGACTGAAATGAAGCTTGGTGAGCATCCCACACAAACGAATGCTCCACATGTGGGTTTCACATGCCACCAACTCCACATTCACAGGCAACCTCAGCGCCACAGCCGTTTTCAGATAGTCCTCAATGCAAAGGCTCTAGACGCAAATATTGGTGTGAGAGCTAATTCAATCAAGGAAACACTGCATGTTGGTGAAGGGCATATTGAAGAAGGATCAGCTGAGTGGTTCTTGTGGGAGAACAACTCCATTTGGCTCACTAACTTCACACACCATCAGGCTTCCAAGCAGCTCTCAAGGAAACTCAGTTTTCACACTCTATGCTTAGTGCCCTTTCAGTGCCTAGGACTGAAATGAACCTGGTAGAGCATCCCACACAAACCAATGCACCACATGCGGGTTTCACATGCCACCAACTCCACATTCACAGGCAACTTCAGCGCCACAGCCGTTTTCAGATAGCCCTCAATACAAAGGCTCTAGACGCAAATATTTGTGTGAGAGCTAATTCAATCAAGGAAACACTGCATGTTGGTGAAGGGCATATTGAGGTAGAATCAGCTGAGTGGTTCTTGTGGGAGAACAACTCCATTTGGCTAACTAACTTCACACACCATCAGGCTTCCAAGCAGCTCTCAAGGAAACTCAGTTTTCACACTCTATGCTTAGTGCCCTTTGAGTGCCTAGGACTGAAACGAAGCTTGGTGAGCATCCCACACAAACGAATGCTCCACATGCGGGTTTCACATGCCACCAACTCCACATTCACAGGCAACTTCAGCGCCACAGCCGTTTTCAGATAGCCCTCAATGCAAAGGCTCTAGACGCAAATATTGGTGTGAGAGCTAATTCAATCAAGGAAACACTGCATGTTGGTGAAGGGCATATTGAAGAAGGATCAGCTGAGTGGTTCTTGTGGGAGAACAACTCCATTTGGCTCACTAACTTCACACACCATCAGGCTTGCAAGCAGTTCTCAAGAAACTCAGTTTTCACACTCTATGCTTAGTGCCCTTTGAGTGCCTAGGACTGAAATGAAGCTGGTAGAGCATCCCACACAAACGAATGCTCCACATGCGGGTTTCACATGCCACCAACTCCACATTCACAGGCAACTTCAGCGCCACAGCCGTTTTCAGATAGCCCTCAATACAAAGGCTCTAGACGCAAATATTGGTGTGAGAGCTAATTCAATCAAGGAAACACTGCATGTTGGTGAAGGGCATATTGAAGAAGGATCAGCCGAGTGGTTCTTGTGGGAGAACAACTTCATTTGGCTCACTAACTTCACACACCATCAGGCTTCCAAGCAGCTCTCAAGGAAACTCAGTTTTCACACTCTATGCTTAGTGCCCTTTGAGTGCATTATCTAGGAATGAACCTGGTAGAGCATCCCACACAAACGAATGCTCCACATGCGGGTTTCACATGCCACCAACTCCACATTCACAGGCAACTTCAGCGCCACAGCCGATTTCAGGTAGCCCTCAATGCAAAGGCTCTAGACGCAAATATTGGTGTGAGAGCTGATTCAATCAAGGAAACACTGCATGTTGGTGAAGGGCATATTGAAGAAGAATCAGCCGAGTGGTTCTTGTGGGAGAACAACTCCATTTGGCTCACTAACTTCACACACCATCAGGCTTCCAAGCAGCTCTCAAGGAAACTCAGTTTTCACACTCTGTGCTTAGTGCCCTTTGAGTGCATTATCTAGGAATGAACCTGGTAGAGCATCCCACACAAACGAATGCTCCAAATTCGAGTTTCACATGCCACCAACTCCACATTCACAGGCAACTTCAGCGCCACAGCCGTTTTCAGATAGCCCTCAATGCAAAGGCTCTAGACGCAAATATTGGTGTGAGAGCTAATTCAATCAAGGAAACACTGCATGTTGGTGAAGGGCATATTGAAGAAGGATCAGCCGAGTGGTTCTTGTGGGAGAAAAACTCCATTTGGCTCACTAACTTCACACACCATCAGGCTTCCAAGCAGCTCTCAAGGAAACTCAGTTTTCACACTCTATGCTTAGTGCCCTTTGAGTGCATTATCTAGGAATGAACCTGGTAGAGCATCCCACACAAACGAAGGTTCCAAATGCGGGTTTCACATGCCACCAACTCCACATTCACAGGCAACTTCAGCGCCACAGCCGTTTTCAGATAGCCCTCAATGCAAAGGCTCTAGACGCAAATATTGGTGTGAGAGCTAATTCAATCAAGGAAACACTGCATGTTGGTGAAGGGCATATTGAAGAAGGATCAGCCAAGTGGTTCTTGTGGGAGAACAACTCCATTTGGCTCACTAACTTCACACACCATCAGGCTTCCAAGCAGCTCTCAAGGAACCTCAGTTTTCACACTCTATGCTTAGTGCCCTTTGAGTGCCTAGGACTGAAATGAAGCTTGGTGAGCATCCCACACAAACGAATGCTCCACATGCGGGTTTCACATGCCACCAACTCCACATTCACAGGCAACTTCAGCGCCACAGCCGTTTTCAAATACCCCTCAATGCAAAGGCTCTAGACGCAAATATTGGTGTGAGAGCTAATTCAATCAAGGAAACACTGCATGTTGGTGAAGGGCATATTGAAGAAGGATCAGCCGAGTGGTTCTTGTGGGAGAACAATTCCATTTGGCTCACTAACCTCACACACGATCAGGCTTCCAAGCAGCTCTCAAAGAAACTCAGTTTTCGCACTCTATGCTTCGTGCCCTTTGAGTGCCTAGGACTGAAATGAAGCTTGGTGAGCATCCCACACAAACGAATGCTCCACATGCGGGTTTCACATGCCACCAACTCCACATTCACAGGCAACTTCAGCGCCACAGCCGTTTTCAAATACCCCTCAATGCAAAGGCTCTAGACGCAAATATTGATGTGAGAGCTAATTCAATCAAGGAAACACTGCATGTTGGTGAAGGGCATATTGAAGAAGGATCAGCCGAGTGGTTCTTGTGGGAGAACAACTCCATTTGGCTCACTAACTTCACACACCATCAGGCTTCCAAGCAGCTCTCAAGGAAACTCAGTTTTCACACTCTATACTTAGTGCCCTTTGAGTGCCTAGGACTGAAATGAAGCTTGGTGAGCATCCCACACAAACGAATGCTCCACATGCGGGTTTCACATGCCACCAACTCCACATTCACAGGCAACTTCAGCGCCACAGCGGTTTTCAAATACCCCTCAATGCAAAGGCTCTAGACGCAAATATTGGTGTGAGAGCTAATTCAATCAAGGAAACACTGCATGTTGGTGAAGGGCATATTGAAGAAGGATCAGCCGAGTGGTTCTTGTGGGAGAACAATTCCGTTTGGCTCACTAACCTAACACACCATCAGGCTTCCAAGCAGCTCTCAAGGAAACTCAGTTTTCACACTCTATGCTTAGTGCCCTTTGAGTGCATTATCTAGGAATGAACCTGGTAGAGCATCCCACACAAACGAATGCACCACAAGCGGGTTTCACATGCCACCAACTCCACATTCACAGGCAACTTCAGCGCCACAGCCATTTTCAGATAGCCCTCAATGCAAAGGCTCTAGACGCAAATATTGGTGTGAGAGCTAATTCAATCAAGGAACACTGCATGTTGGTGAAGGGCATATTGAAGAAGGATCAGCCGAGTGGTTCTTATGGGAGAACAACTCCATTTTGCTCACTAACTTCACACACCATCAGGCTTCCAAGCAGCTCTCAAGGAAACTCAGTTTTCACACTCTATGCTTAGTGCCCTTTGAGTGCATTATCTAGGAATGAACCTGGTAGAGCATCCCACACAAACGAATGTTCCAAATGCGGGTTTCACATGCCACCAACTCCACATTCACAGGCAACTTCAGCGCCACAGCCGTTTTCAGATAGCCCTCAATGCAAAGGCTCTAGACGCAAATATTGGTGTGAGAGCTAATTCAATCAAGGAAACACTGCATGTTGGTGAAGGGCATATTGAAGAAGGATCAGCCGAGTGGTTCTTGTGGGAGAACAATTCCATTTGGCTCACTAACCTCACACACCATCAGGCTTCCAAGCAGCTCTCAAGGAAACTCAGTTTTCACACTCTATGCTTAGTGCCCTTTGAGTGCCTAGGACTGAAATGAAGCTTGGTGAGCATCCCACACAAACGAATGCTCCACATGCGGGTTTCACATGCCACCAACTCCACATTCACAGGCAACTTCAGCGCCACAGCCGTTTTCAGATAGCCCTCAATGCAAAGGCTCTAGACGCAAATATTGGTGTGAGAGCTAATTCAATCAAGGAAACACTGCATGTTGGTGAAGGGCATATTGAAGAAGGATCAGCCGAGTGGTTCTTGTGGGAGAACAATTCCATTTGGCTCACTAACCTCACACACCATCAGGCTTCCAAGCAGCTCTCAAGGAAACTCAGTTTTCACACTCTATGCTTAGTGTCCTTTGCATTATCTAGGAATGAACCTGGTAGAGCATCCCACACAAACGAATGCTCCACATGCGGGTTTCACATGCCACCAACTCCACATTCACGTGCAACTTCAGCGCCTCAGCCGTTTTCAAATACCCCTCAATGCAAAGGCTCTAGACGCAAATATTGGTGTGAGCGCTAATTCAATCAAGGAAACACTGCATGTTGGTGAAGGGCATATTGAAGAAGGATCAGCGGAGTGGTTCTTGTGGGAGAACAACTCCATTTGGCTCACTAACCTCACACACCATCAGGCTTCCAAGCAGCTCTCAAGGAAACTCAGTTTTCACACTCTATGCTTAGTGCCCTTTGAGTGCCTAGGACTGAAATGAAGCTTGGTGAGCATCCCACACAAACGAATGCTCCACATGCGGGTTTCACATGCCACCAACTCCACATTCACAGGCAACTTCAGCGCCACAGCCGTTTTCAGATAGCCCTCAATGCAAAGGCTCTAGACGCAAATATTAGTGTGAGAGCTAATTCAATCAAGGAAACACTGCATGTTGGTGAAGGGCATATTGAAGAAGGATCAGCCGAGTGGTTCTTGTGGGAGAACAACTCCATTTGGCTCACTAACCTCATACACCATCAGGCTTCCAAGCAGCTCTCAAGGAAACTCAGTTTTCACACTCTATGCTTAGTGCCTTATGAGAGCATTATCTAGGAATGAACCTGGTAGAGCATCCCACACAAACGAATGCTCCACATGCGGGTTTCACATCACCAACTCCACATTCACAGGCAACTTCAGCGCCACAGCCGTTTTCAGATAGCCCTCAATGCAAAGGCTCTAGACGCAAATATTGGTGTGAGAGCTAATTCAATCAAGGAAACACTGCATGTTGGTGAAGCGCATATTGAAGAAGAATCAGCTGAGTGGTTCTTGTGGGAGAACAACTCCATTTGGCCCACTCACCTCATAAACCATCAGGCTTCAAAGCAGCTCTCAAGGAAACTCAGTTTTCACACTCTATGCTTAGTGCCCTTTGAGTGCATTATCTGGGAATGAACCTGGTAGAGCATACCACACAAACGAATGTTCCAAATACGGGTTTCACATGCCACCAACTCCACATTCACAGGCAACTTCAGCGCCACAGCCGTTTTCAGATAGCCCTCAATGCAAAGGATCTAGACGCAAATATTGGTGTGAGAGCTAATTCAATCAAAGAAACACTGCATGTTGGTGAAGGGCATACTGAAGAGGAATCAGACGAGTGGTTCTTGTGGGAGAACAACTCCATTTGGCTCACTAACTTCACACACCATCAGGCTTCCAAGCAGCTCTCAAGGAAACTCAGTTTTTCACACTCTATGCTTAGTGCCCTTTGAGTGCCTAGGACTGAAATGAAGCTTGGTGAGCATCCCACACAAACGAATGCTCCCACATGCGGGTTTCACATGCCACCAACTCCACATTCACAGGCAACTTCAGCGCCACAGCCGTTTTCAGATAGCCCTCAATGCAAAGGCTCTAGACGCAAATATTGGTGTGAGAGCTAATTCAATCAAGGAAACACTGCATGTTGGTGAAGGGCATATTGAAGTAGGATCAGCGGAGGGTTCTTGTGGGAGAACAACTCCATTTGGCTCACTAACCTCACACACCATCAGGCTTCCAAGCAGCTCTCAAGGAAACTCAGTTTTCACACTCTATGCTTAGTGCCCTTTGAGTGCATTATCTAGGAATGAACCTGGTAGAGCATCCCACACAAACGAATGCTCCACATGCGGGTTTCACATGCCACCAACTCCACATTCACAGGCAACTTCAGCGCCACAGCCGTTTTCAGATAGCCCTCAATGCAAAGGCTCTAGACGCAAATATTGGTGTGAGAGCTAATTCAATCAAGGAAACACTGCATGTTGGTGAAGGGCATATTGAAGAAGGATCGGTCAAGTGGTTCTTGTGGGAGAACAACTCCATTTGGATCACTAACTTCACACACCATCAGGCTTCCAAGCAGCTCTCAAGGAAACTCACTTTTCACACTCTATGCTTAGTGCCCTTTGAATGCATTATCTAGGAGTGAACCTGGTAGAGCATCACACAAAAACGAATGCACCACATGCGGGTTTCACATGCCACCAACTCCACATTCACAGGCAACTTCAGCGCCACAGCCGTTTTCAGATAGCCCTCAATGCAAAGGCTCTAGACGCAAATATTGGTGTGAGAGCTAATTCAATCAAGGAAACACTGCATGTTGGCGAAGGGCATATTGAAGAAGGATCAGCCGAGCGGTTCTTGTGGGATAACAACTCCATTTGGCTCACTAACTTCACACACCATCAGGCTTCCAAGTAGCTCTCAAGGAAACTCAGTTTTCACACTCTATGCTTAGTGCCCTTTGAGTGCCTAGGACTGAAATGAAGCTTGGTGAGCATCCCACACAAACGAATGCTCCACATGCGGTTTCACATGCCACCAACTCCACATTCACAGGCAACTTCAGCGCCACAGCCGTTTTCAGATAGCCCTCAATCCAAAGGCTCTAGACGCAAATATTGGTGTGCGAGCTAATTCAATCAAGGAAAACACTGCATGTTGGTGAAGGGCATATTGAAGTAGGATCAGCGGAGTGGTTCTTGTGGGAGAACAACTCCATTTGGCTCACTAACCTCACACACCATCAGGCTTCCAAGCAGCTCTCAAGGAAACTCACTTTTCACACTCTATGCTTAGTGCCCTTTGAATGCATTATCTAGGAGTGAACCTGGTAGAGCATCCCACAAAAACGAATGCTCTACATGCGAGTTTCACATGCCCACCAACTCCACATTCACAGGCAACTTGAGCGCCACAGCCGTTTTCAGATAGCCCTCAATGCAAAGGATCTAGACGCAAATATTGGTGTGAGAGCTAATTCAATCAAAGAAACACTGCATGTTGGTGAAGGGCATAATGAAGAAGGATCAGCCAAGTGGTTCTTGTGGGAGAACAACTCCATTTGGCTCACTAACCTCATACACCATCAGGCTTCCAAGCAGCTCTCAAGGAAACTCAGTTTTCACACTCTATGCTTAGTTCCCTTTGAGTGCATTATCTGGGAATGAACCTGGTAGAGCATACCACACAAACGAATGTTCCAAATACGCGTTTCACATGCCACCAACTCCACATTCACAGGCAACTTCAGCGCCACAGCCGTTTTCAGATAGCCTCAATGCAAAGGATCTAGACGCAAATATTGGTGTGAGAGCTAATTCAATCAAAGAAACACTGCATGTTGGTGAAGGGCATACTGAAGAGGAATCAGACGAGTGGTTCTTGTGGGAGAACAACTCCATTTGGCTCACTAACTTCACACACCATCAGGCTTCCAAGCAGCTCTCAAGGAAACTCAGTTTTCACACTCTATGCTTAGTGCCCTTTGAGTGCCTAGGACTGAAATGAAGCTTGGTGAGCATCCCACACAAACGAATGCTCCACATGCGGGTTTCACATGCCACCAACTCCACATTCACAGGCAACTTCAGCGCCACAGCCGTTTTCAGATAGCCCTCAATGCAAAGGCTCTAGACGCAAATATTGGTGTGAGAGCTAATTCAATCAAGGAAACACTGCATGTTGGTGAAGGGCATATTGAAGTAGGATCAGCGGAGTGGTTCTTGTGGGAGAACAACTCCATTTGGCTCACTAACCTCACACACCATCAGGCTTCCAAGCAGCTCTCAAGGAAACTCAGTTTTCACACTCTATGCTTAGTGCCCTTTGAGTGCATTATCTAGGAATGAACCTGGTAGAGCATCCCACACAAACGAATGCACCACAAGCGGGTTTCACATGCCACCAACTCCACATTCACAGGCAACTTCAGCGCCACAGCCATTTTCAGATAGCCCTCAATGCAAAGGCTCTAGACGCAAATATTGGTGTGAGAGCTAATTCAATCAAGGAACACTGCATGTTGGTGAAGG
Organism: Ochotona princeps; assembly: GCF_030435755.1. Lineage (NCBI taxonomy): Eukaryota > Metazoa > Chordata > Mammalia > Lagomorpha > Ochotonidae > Ochotona > Ochotona princeps. The sequence continues at coordinate 27,978 of NW_026697408.1, read as the reverse complement.
GCATATTGAAGAAGGATCAGCCGAGTGGTTCTTATGGGAGAACAACTCCATTTTGCTCACTAACTTCACACACCATCAGGCTTCCAAGCAGCTCTCAAGGAAACTCAGTTTTCACACTCTATGCTTAGTGCCCTTTGAGTGCATTATCTAGGAATGAACCTGGTAGAGCATCCCACACAAACGAATGTTCCAAATGCGGGTTTCACATGCCACCCAACTCCACATTCACAGGCAACTTCAGCGCCACAGCCGTTTTCAGATAGCCCTCAATGCAAAGGCTCTAGACGCAAATATTGGTGTGAGAGCTAATTCAATCAAGGAAACACTGCATGTTGGTGAAGGGCATATTGAAGAAGGATCAGCCGAGTGGTTCTTGTGGGAGAACAATTCCATTTGGCTCACTAACCTCACACACCATCAGGCTTCCAAGCAGCTCTCAAGGAAACTCAGTTTTCACACTCTATGCTTAGTGCCCTTTGAGTGCCTAGGACTGAAATGAAGCTTGGTGAGCATCCCACACAAACGAATGCTCCACATGCGGGTTTCACATGCCACCAACTCCACATTCACAGGCAACTTCAGCGCCACAGCCGTTTTCAGATAGCCCTCAATGCAAAGGCTCTAGACGCAAATATTGGTGTGAGAGCTAATTCAATCAAGGAAACACTGCATGTTGGTGAAGGGCATATTGAAGAAGGATCAGCCGAGTGGTTCTTGTGGGAGAACAATTCCATTTGGCTCACTAACCTCACACACCATCAGGCTTCCAAGCAGCTCTCAAGGAAACTCAGTTTTCACACTCTATGCTTAGTGTCCTTTGCATTATCTAGGAATGAACCTGGTAGAGCATCCCACACAAACGAATGCTCCACATGCGGGTTTCACATGCCACCAACTCCACATTCACGTGCAACTTCAGCGCCTCAGCCGTTTTCAAATACCCCTCAATGCAAAGGCTCTAGACGCAAATATTGGTGTGAGCGCTAATTCAATCAAGGAAACACTGCATGTTGGTGAAGGGCATATTGAAGAAGGATCAGCGGAGTGGTTCTTGTGGGAGAACAACTCCATTTGGCTCACTAACCTCACACACCATCAGGCTTCCAAGCAGCTCTCAAGGAAACTCAGTTTTCACACTCTATGCTTAGTGCCCTTTGAGTGCCTAGGACTGAAATGAAGCTTGGTGAGCATCCCACACAAACGAATGCTCCACATGCGGGTTTCACATGCCACCAACTCCACATTCACAGGCAACTTCAGCGCCACAGCCGTTTTCAGATAGCCCTCAATGCAAAGGCTCTAGACGCAAATATTAGTGTGAGAGCTAATTCAATCAAGGAAACACTGCATGTTGGTGAAGGGCATATTGAAGAAGGATCAGCCGAGTGGTTCTTGTGGGAGAACAACTCCATTTGGCTCACTAACCTCATACACCATCAGGCTTCCAAGCAGCTCTCAAGGAAACTCAGTTTTCACACTCTATGCTTAGTGCCTTATGAGAGCATTATCTAGGAATGAACCTGGTAGAGCATCCCACACAAACGAATGCTCCACATGCGGGTTTCACATGCCACCAACTCCACATTCACAGGCAACTTCAGCGCCACAGCCGTTTTCAGATAGCCCTCAATGCAAAGGCTCTAGACGCAAATATTGGTGTGAGAGCTAATTCAATCAAGGAAACACTGCATGTTGGTGAAGCGCATATTGAAGAAGAATCAGCTGAGTGGTTCTTGTGGGAGAACAACTCCATTTGGCCCACTCACCTCATAAACCATCAGGCTTCAAAGCAGCTCTCAAGGAAACTCAGTTTTCACACTCTATGCTTAGTGCCCTTTGAGTGCATTATCTGGGAATGAACCTGGTAGAGCATCCCACACAAACGAATGTTCCAAATACGGGTTTCACATGCCACCAACTCCACATTCACAGGCAACTTCAGCGCCACAGCCGTTTTCAGATAGCCCTCAATGCAAAGGATCTAGACGCAAATATTGGTGTGAGAGCTAATTCAATCAAAGAAACACTGCATGTTGGTGAAGGGCATACTGAAGAGGAATCAGAAGAGTGGTTCTTGTGGGAGAACAACTCCATTTGGCTCACTAACTTCACACACCATCAGGCTTCCAAGCAGCTCTCAAGGAAACTCAGTTTTCACACTCTATGCTTAGTGCCCTTTGAGTGCCTAGGACTGAAATGAAGCTTGGTGAGCATCCCACACAAACGAATGCTCCACATGCGGGTTTCACATGCCACCAACTCCACATTCACAGGCAACTTCAGCGCCACAGCCGTTTTCAGATAGCCCTCAATGCAAAGGCTCTAGACGCAAATATTGGTGTGAGAGCTAATTCAATCAAGGAAACACTGCATGTTGGTGAAGGGCATATTGAAGTAGGATCAGCGGAGGGTTCTTGTGGGAGAACAACTCCATTTGGCTCACTAACCTCACACACCATCAGGCTTCCAAGCAGCTCTCAAGGAAACTCAGTTTTCACACTCTATGCTTAGTGCCCTTTGAGTGCATTATCTAGGAATGAACCTGGTAGAGCATCCCACACAAACGAATGCTCCACATGCGGGTTTCACATGCCACCAACTCCACATTCACAGGCAACTTCAGCGCCACAGCCGTTTTCAGATAGCCCTCAATGCAAAGGCTCTAGACGCAAATATTGGTGTGAGAGCTAATTCAATCAAGGAAACACTGCATGTTGGTGAAGGGCATATTGAAGAAGGATCGGTCAAGTGGTTCTTGTGGGAGAACAACTCCATTTGGATCACTAACTTCACACACCATCAGGCTTCCAAGCAGCTCTCAAGGAAACTCACTTTTCACACTCTATGCTTAGTGCCCTTTGAATGCATTATCTAGGAGTGAACCTGGTAGAGCATCACACAAAAACGAATGCACCACATGCGGGTTTCACATGCCACCAACTCCACATTCACAGGCAACTTCAGCGCCACAGCCGTTTTCAGATAGCCCTCAATGCAAAGGCTCTAGACGCAAATATTGGTGTGAGAGCTAATTCAATCAAGGAAACACTGCATGTTGGCGAAGGGCATATTGAAGAAGGATCAGCCGAGCGGTTCTTGTGGGATAACAACTCCATTTGGCTCACTAACTTCACACACCATCAGGCTTCCAAGTAGCTCTCAAGGAAACTCAGTTTTCACACTCTATGCTTAGTGCCCTTTGAGTGCCTAGGACTGAAATGAAGCTTGGTGAGCATCCCACACAAACGAATGCTCCACATGCGGGTTTCACATGCCACCAACTCCACATTCACAGGCAACTTCAGCGCCACAGCCGTTTTCAGATAGCCCTCAATCCAAAGGCTCTAGACGCAAATATTGGTGTGCGAGCTAATTCAATCAAGGAAACACTGCATGTTGGTGAAGGGCATATTGAAGTAGGATCAGCGGAGTGGTTCTTGTGGGAGAACAACTCCATTTGGCTCACTAACCTCACACACCATCAGGCTTCCAAGCAGCTCTCAAGGAAACTCACTTTTCACACTCTATGCTTAGTGCCCTTTGAATGCATTATCTAGGAGTGAACCTGGTAGAGCATCCCACAAAAACGAATGCTCTACATGCGAGTTTCACATGCCACCAACTCCACATTCACAGGCAACTTGAGCGCCACAGCCGTTTTCAGATAGCCCTCAATGCAAAGGATCTAGACGCAAATATTGGTGTGAGAGCTAATTCAATCAAAGAAACACTGCATGTTGGTGAAGGGCATAATGAAGAAGGATCAGCCAAGTGGTTCTTGTGGGAGAACAACTCCATTTGGCTCACTAACCTCATACACCATCAGGCTTCCAAGCAGCTCTCAAGGAAACTCAGTTTTCACACTCTATGCTTAGTTCCCTTTGAGTGCATTATCTGGGAATGAACCTGGTAGAGCATACCACACAAACGAATGTTCCAAATACGCGTTTCACATGCCACCAACTCCACATTCACAGGCAACTTCAGCGCCACAGCCGTTTTCAGATAGCCCTCAATGCAAAGACTCTAGACGCAAATATTGGTGTGAGAGCTAATTCAATCAAAGAAACACTGCATGTTGGTGAAGGGCATACTGAAGAGGAATCAGACGAGTGGTTCTTGTGGGAGAACAACTCCATTTGGCTCACTAACTTCACACACCATCAGGCTTCCAAGCAGCTCTCAAGGAAACTCAGTTTTCACACTCTATGCTTAGTGCCCTTTGAGTGCCTAGGACTGAAATGAAGCTTGGTGAGCATCCCACACAAACGAATGCTCCACATGCGGGTTTCACATGCCACCAACTCCACATTCACAGGCAACTTCAGCGCCACAGCCGTTTTCAGATAGCCCTCAATGCAAAGGCTCTAGACGCAAATATTGGTGTGAGAGCTAATTCAATCAAGGAAACACTGCATGTTGGTGAAGGGCATATTGAAGTAGGATCAGCGGAGTGGTTCTTGTGGGAGAACAACTCCATTTGGCTCACTAACCTCACACACCATCAGGCTTCCAAGCAGCTCTCAAGGAAACTCAGTTTTCACACTCTATGCTTAGTGCCCTTTGAGTGCATTATCTAGGAATGAACCTGGTAGAGCATCCCACACAAACGAATGCTCCACATGCGGGTTTCACATGCCACCAACTCCACATTCACAGGCAACTTCAGCACCACTGCCGTTTTCAGATAGCCCTCAATGCAAAGGCTCTAGACGCAAATATTGGTGTGAGAGCTAATTCAATCAAGGAAACACTGCATGTTGGTGAAGGGAATATTGAAGAAGAATCAGCCGAGTGGTTCTTTTGGGAGAACAACTGCATTTGGCTCAATAATTTCACACACCATCAGGCTTCCAAGCAGCTCTCAAGGAAACTCAGTTTTCACACTCTATGCTTAGTGCCCTTTGAGTGCCTAGGACTGAAATGAAGCTTGGTGAGCATCCCACACAAACGAATGCTCCACATGCGGGTTTCACATGCCACCAACTCCACATTCACAGGCAACTTCAGCGCCACAGCCGTTTTCAGATAGCCCTCAATGCAAAGGCTCTAGACGCAAATATTGGTGTGAGAGCTAATTCAATCAAGGAAACACTGCATGTTGGTGAAGGGCATATTGAAGAAGGATCGGTCGAGTGGTTCTTGTGGGAGAACAACTCCATTTGGATCACTAACTTCACACACCATCAGGCTTCCAAGCAGCTCTCAAGGAAACTCAGTATTCACACTCTATGCTTAGTGCCCTTTGAATGCATTATCTAGGAGTGAACCTGGTAGAGCATCCCACACAAACGAATGCACCACATGCGGGTTTCACATGCCACCAACTCCACATTCACAGGCAACTTCAGCGCCACAGCCGTTTTCAGATAGCCCTCAATGCAAAGGCTCTAGACGCAAATATTGGTGTGAGAGCTAATTCAATCAAGGAAACACTGCATGTTGGCGAAGGGCATATTGAAGAAGGATCAGCCGAGCGGTTCTTGTGGGATAACAACTCCATTTGGCTCACTAACTTCACACACCATCAGGCTTCCAAGTAGCTCTCAAGGAAACTCAGTTTTCACACTCTATGCTTAGTGCCCTTTGAGTGCCTAGGACTGAAATGAAGCTTGGTGAGCATCCCACACAAACGAATGCTCCACATGCGGGTTTCACATGCCACCAACTCCACATTCACAGGCAACTTCAGCGCCACAGCCGTTTTCAGATAGCCCTCAATGCAAAGGCTCTAGACGCAAATATTGGTGTGCGAGCTAATTCAATCAAGGAAACACTGCATGTTGGTGAAGGGCATATTGAAGTAGGATCAGCGGAGTGGTTCTTGTGGGAGAACAACTCCATTTGGCTCACTAACCTCACACACCATCAGGCTTCCAAGCAGCTCTCAAGGAAACTCAGTTTTCACATTCTATGCTTAGTGCCCTTTGAGTGCATTATCTAGGAATGAACCTGGTAGAGCATCCCACACAAACGAATGCTCCACATGCGGGTTTCACATGCCACCAACTCCACATTCACAGGCAACTTCAGCGCCACAGCCATTTTCAGATAGCCCTCAATGCAAAGGCTCTAGACGCAAATATTGGTGTGAGAGCTAATTCAATCAAGGAAACACTGCATGTTGGTGAGGGGCATATTGAAGAAGGATCAGCCGAGTGGTTCTTGTGGGAGAACAACTCCATTTGGCTCACTAACTTCACACACCATCAGGCTTCCAAGCAGCTCTCAAGGAAACTCAGTTTTCACACTCTATGCTTAGTGCCGTTTGAGTGCATTATCTAGGAATGAACCTGGTAGAGCATCCCACACAAACGAATGCTCTACATGCGAGTTTCACATGCCACCAACTCCACATTCACAGGCAACTTGAGCGCCACAGCCGTTTTCAGATAGCCCTCAATGCAAAGGCTCTAGACGCAAATATTGGTGTGAGAGCTAATTCAATCAAGGAAACACTGCATGTTGGTGAAGGGCATATTGAAGAAGGATCAGCCGAGTGGTTCTTGTGGGAGAACAATTCCATTTGGCTCACTAACCTCACACACCATCAGGCTTCCAAGCAGCTCTCAAGGAAACTCAGTTTTCACACTCTATGCTTAGTGCCCTTTGAGTGCATTATCTAGGAATGAACCTGGTAGAGCATCCCACACAAACGAATGCACCACATGCGGGTTTCACATGCCACCAACTCCACATTCACAGGCAACTTCAGCGCCACAGCCGTTTTCAGATAGCCCTCAATGCAAAGGCTCTAGATGCAAATATTGGTGTGAGAGCTAATTCAATCAAGGAAACACTGCATGTTGGTGAAGGGCATATTGAAGAAGGATCAGCCGAGTGGTTCTTGTGGGAGAACAATTCCATTTGGCTCACTAACCTCACACACCATCAGGCTTCTAAGCAGCTCTCAAAGAAACTCAGTTTTCACACTCTATGCTTAGTGCCCTTTGAGTGCCTAGGACTGAAATGAAGGTTGGTGAGCATCCCACACAAACGAATGCTCCACATGCGGGTTTCACATGCCACCAACTCCACATTCACAGGCAACTTCAGCGCCACAGCCGTTTTCAGATAGCCCTCAATGCAAAGGCTCTAGACGCAAATATTGGTGTGAGAGCTAATTCAATCAAGGAAACACTGCATGTTGGTGAAGGGCATATTGAAGAAGGATCAGCCGAGTGGTTCTTGTGGGAGAACAACTCCATTTGGCTCACTAACTTCACACACCATCAGGCTTCCAAGCAGCTCTCAAGGAAACTCAGTTTTCACACTCTATGCTTAGTGCCTTATGAGAGCATTAACTAGGAATGAACCTGGTAGAGCATCCCACACAAACGAATGCTCCACATGCGGGTTTCACATGCCACCAACTCCACATTCACAGGCAACTTCAGCGCCACAGCCGTTTTCAGATAGCCCTCAATGCAAAGGCTCTAGACGCAAATATTGGTGTGAGAGCTAATTCAATCAAGGAAACACTGCATGTTGGTGAAGGGCATATTGAAGTAGGATCAGCGGAGTGGTTCTTGTGGGAGAACAACTCCATTTGGCTCACTAACCTCACACACCATCAGGCTTCCAAGCAGCTCTCAAGGAAACTCAGTTTTCACACTCTATGCATAGTGCCTTTGAGTGCATTATCTAGGAATGAACCTGGTAGAGCATCCCACACAAACGAATGCTCCACATGCGGGTTTCACATGCCACCAACTCCACATTCACAGGCAACTTCAGCGCCACAGCCGTTTTCAGATAGCCCTCAATGCAAAGGCTCTAGACGCAAATATTGGTGTGAGAGCTAATTCAATCAAGGAAACACTGCATGTTGGTGAAGGGCATATTGAAGAAGGATCAGCCGAGTGGTTCTTGTGGGAGAACAACTCCATTTGGCTCACTAACTTCACACACCATCAGGCTTCCAAGCAGCTCTCAAGGAAACTCAGTTTTCACACTCTATGCTTAGTGCCTTATGAGAGCATTAACTAGGAATGAACCTGGTAGAGCATCCCACACAAACCAATGCTCCACATGCGGGTTTCACATGCCACCAACTCCACATTCACAGGCAACTTCAGCGCCACAGCCGTTTTCAGATAGCCCTCAATGCAAAGGCTCTAGACGCAAATATTGGTGTGAGAGATAATTCAATCAAGGAAACACTGCATGTTGGTGAAGGGCATATTGAAGTAGGATCAGCGGAGTGGTTCTTGTGGGAGAACAACTCCATTTGGCTCACTAACCTCACACACCATCAGGCTTCCAAGCAGCTCTCAAGGAAACTCAGTTTTCACACTCTATGCATAGTACCTTTGAGTGCATTATCTAGGAATGAACCTGGTAGAGCATCCCACACAAACGAATGCTCCACATGCGGGTTTCACATGCCACCAACTCCACATTCACAGGCAACTTCAGCGCCACAGCAGTTTTCAAATACCCCTCAATGCAAAGACTCTAGACGCAAATATTGGTGTGAGAGCTAATTCAATCAAGGAAACACTGCATGTTGGTGAAGGGCATATTGAAGAAGAATCATCCGAGTGGTTCTTGTGGGAGAACAACTACACTTGGCTCAATAATTTCACACACCATCAGGCTTCCAAGTAGCTCTCAAGGAAACTCAGTTTTCACACTCCATGCTTAGTGCCCTTTGAGTGCCTAGGACTGAAATGAAGCTTGGTGAGCATCCCACACAAACGAATGCTCCACATGCGGGTTTCACATGCCACCAACTCCACATTCACAGGCAACTTCAGCGCCACAGCCGTTTTCAGATAGCCCTCAATGCAAAGGCTCTAGACGCAAATATTGGTGTGAGAGATAATTCAATCAAGGAAACACTGCATGTTGGTGAAGGGCATATTGAAGTAGGATCAGCGGAGTGGTTCTTGTGGGAGAACAACTCCATTTGGCTCACTAACCTCACACACCATCAGGCTTCCAAGCAGCTTCCAAAGAAACTCAGTTTTCACACTCTATGCTTAGTGCCCTTTGAGTGCATTATCTAGGAATGAACCTGGTAGAGCATCCCACACAAACGAATGCTCCACATGCGGGTTTCACATGCCACCAACTCCACATTCACAGGCAACTTCAGCGCCACAGCCGTTTTCAGATAGCCCTCAATGCAAAGCCGCTAGACGCAAATATTGGTGTGAGCGCTAATTCAATCAAGGAAACACTGCATGTTGGTGAAGGGCGTATTGAAGAAGAATCAGCCGAGTGGTTCTTGTGGGAGAACAACTCAATTTGGCTCACTAACTTCACACACCATCAGGCTTCCAAGCAGCTCTCAAGGAAACTCAGTTTTCACACTCTATGCTTAGTGCCCTTTGAGTGCATTATCTAGGAATGAACCTGGTAGAGCATCCCACACAAACGAATGTTCCAAATGCGGGTTTCACATGCCACCAACTCCACATTCACAGGCAACTTCAGCGCCACAGCCGTTTTCAGATAACCCTCAATGCAAAGGCGCTAGACGCAAATATTGGTGTGAGCGCTAATTCAATCAAGGAAACACTGCATGTTGGCGAAGGGCATATTGAAGAAGGATCAGCCGAGTGGTTCTTGTGGGAGAACAACTCCATTTGGCTCACTAACTTCACACACCATCAGGCTTCCAAGCAGCTTCCAAGGAAACTCATTTTGCACACTCTATGCTTAGTGCCTTTTGAGTGCATTAACTAGGAATGAACCTGGAAGAGAATCCCACACAAACCAATGCTCCACATGCGGGTTTCACATGCCACCAACTCCACATTCACAGGCAACTTCAGCGCCACAGCCGTTTTCAGATAGCCCTCAATGCAAAGGCTCTAGACGCAAATATTGGTGTGAGAGCTAATTCAATCAAGGAAACACTGCATGTTGGTGAAGGGCATATTGAAGAAGGATCAGCCGAGTGGTTCTTGTGGGAGAACAATTCCATTTGGCTCACTAACCTCACACACCATCAGGCTTCCAAGCAGCTCTCAAGGAAACTCAGTTTTCACACTCTATGCTTAGTGCCGTTTGAGTGCCTAGGACTGAAATGAAGCTTGGTGAGCATCCCACACAAACGAATGCTCCACATGCGGGTTTCACATGCCACCAACTCCACATTCACAGGCAACTTCAGCGCCACAGCCGTTTTCAGATAGCCCTCAATGCAAAGGCTCTAGACGCAAATATTGGTGTGAGAGCTAATTCAATCAAGGAAACACTGCATGTTGGTGAAGGGCATATTGAAGAAGGATCAGCCGAGTGGTTCTTGTGGGAGAACAACTCCATTTGGCTCACTAACCTCACACACCATCAGGCTTCCAAGCAGCTCTCAAGGAAACTCAGTTTTCACACTCTATGCTTAGTGCCTTATGAGAGCATTAACTAGGAATGAACCTGGTAGAGCATCCCACACAAACCAATGCTCCACATGCGGGTTTCACATGCCACCAACTCCACATTCACAGGCAACTTCAGCGCCACAGCCGTTTTCAGATAGCCCTCAATGCAAAGGCTCTAGACGCAAATATTGGTGTGAGAGCTAATTCAATCAAGGAAACACTGCATGTTGGTGAAGGGCATATTGAAGTAGGATCAGCGGAGTGGTTCTTGTGGGAGAACAACTCCATTTGGCTCACTAACCTCACACACCATCAGGCTTCCAAGCAGCTCTCAAGGAAACTCAGTTTTCACACTCTATGCATAGTGCCTTTGAGTGCATTATCTAGGAATGAACCTGGTAGAGCATCCCACACAAACGAATGCTCCACATGCGGGTTTCACATGCCACCAACTCCACATTCACAGGCAACTTCAGCGCCACAGCAGTTTTCAAATACCCCTCAATGCAAAGACTCTAGACGCAAATATTGGTGTGAGAGCTAATTCAATCAAGGAAACACTGCATGTTGGTGAAGGGCATATTGAAGAAGGATCGGTCGAGTGGTTCTTGTGGGAGAACAACTCCATTTGGCTCACTAACTTCACACACCATCAGGCTTCCAAGCAGCTCTCAAGGAAACTCACTTTTCACACTCTATGCTTAGTGCCCTTTGAGGGCATTATCTAGGAATGAACCTGGTAGAGCATCCCACACAAACGAATGCACCACATGCGGGTTTCACATGCCACCAACTCCACATTCACAGGCAACTTCAGCGCCACAGCCGTTTTCAGATAGCCCTCAATGCAAAGGCTCTAGACGCAAATATTGGTGTGAGAGCTAATTCAATCAAGGAAACACTGCATGTTGGCGAAGGGCATATTGAAGAAGGATCAGCCGAGTGGTTCTTGTGGGAGAACAACTCCATTTGGCTCACTAACTTCACACACCATCAGGCTTCCAAGCAGCTTCCAAGGAAACTCAGTTTGCACACTCTATGCTTAGTGCCTTTTGAGTGCATTATCTAGGAATGAACCTGGTAGAGAATCCCACACAAACCAATGCTCCACATGCGGGTTTCACATGCAACCAACTTCACATTCACAGGCCACTTCAGCGCCACAGCTGTTTTCAGATAGCCCTCAATGCAAAGGCTCTAGACGCAAATATTGGTGTGAGAGCTAATTCAATCAAGGAAACACTGCATGTTGGTGAAGGGCATATTGAAGTAGGATCAGTGGAGTGGTTCTTGTGGGAGAACAACTCCATTTGGCTCACTAACCTCACACACCATCAGGCTTCCAAGCAGCTCTCAAGGAAACTCAGTTTTCACACTCTATGCTTAGTGCCTTTGAGTGCATTATCTAGGAATGAACCTGGTAGAGCATACCACACAAACGAATGCTCCACATGCGGGTTTCACATGCCACCAACTCCACATTCACAGGCAACTTCAGCGCCTGAGCCGTTTTCAGGTAGCCCTCAATGCAAAGGCTCTAGACGCAAATATTGGTCTGAGAGCTAATTCAATCAAGGAAACACTGCATGTTTTTGAAGGGCATATTGAAGAAGAATCAGCCGAGTGGTTCTTGTGGGAGAACAACTACATTTGGCTCAATAATTTCACACATCATCAGGCTTCCAAGCAGCTCTCAAGGAAACTCACTTTTCACACTCTATGCTTAGTGCCCTTTGAGTGCCTAGGACTGAAATGAAGCTTGGTGAGCATCCCACACAAACGAATGCTCCACATGCGGGTTTCACATGCCACCAACTCCACATTCACAGGCAACTTCAGCGCCACAGCCGTTTTCAGATAGCCCTCAATGCAAAGGCTCTAGACGCAAATATTGGTGTGAGAGCTAATTCAATCAAGGAAACACTGCATGTTGGTGAAGGGCATATTGAAGAAGGATCGGTCGAGTGGTTCTTGTGGGAGAACAACTCCATTTGGCTCACTAACTTCACACACCATCAGGCTTCCAAGCAGCTCTCAAGGAAACTCACTTTTCACACTCTATGCTTAGTGCCCTTTGAGTGCATTATCTAGGAGTGAACCTGGTAGAGCATCCCACACAAACGAATGCACCACATGCGGGTTTCACATGCCACCAACTCCACATTCACAGGCAACTTCAGCGCCACAGCCGTTTTCAGATAGCCCTCAATGCAAAGGCTCTAGACGCAAATATTGGTGTGAGAGCTAATTCAATCAAGGAAACACTGCATGTTGGCGAAGGGCATATTGAAGAAGGATCAGCCGAGTGGTTCTTGTGGGAGAACAACTCCATTTGGCTCACTAACTTCACACACCATCAGGCTTCCAAGTAGCTCTCAAGGAAACTCAGTTTTCACACTCCATGCTTAGTGCCCTTTGAGTGCCTAGGACTGAAATGAAGCTTGGTGAGCATCCCACACAAACGAATGCTCCACATGCGGGTTTCACATGCCACCAACTCCACATTCACAGGCAACTTCAGCGCCACAGCCGTTTTCAGATAGCCCTCAATGCAAAGGCTCTAGACGCAAATATTGGTGTGAGAGCTAATTCAATCAAGGAAACACTGCATGTTGGTGAAGGGCATATTGAAGTAGGATCAGCGGAGTGGTTCTTGTGGGAGAACAACTCCATTTGGCTCACTAACCTCACACACCATCAGGCTTCCAAGCAGCTTCCAAAGAAACTCAGTTTTCACACTCTATGCTTAGTGCCCTTTGAGTGCATTATCTAGGAATGAACCTGGTAGAGCATCCCACACAAACCAATGCTCCACATGCGGGTTTCACATGCCACCAACTCCACATTCACAGGCAACTTCAGCGCCACAGCCGTTTTCAGATAGCCCTCAATGCAAAGCCGCTAGACGCAAATATTGGTGTGAGCGCTAATTCAATCAAGGAAACACTGCATGTTGGTGAAGGGCGTATTGAAGAAGAATCAGCCGAGTGGTTCTTGTGGGAGAACAACTCCATTTGGCTCACTAACTTCACACACCATCAGGCTTCCAAGCAGCTCTCAAGGAAACTCAGTTTTCACACTCTATGCTTAGTGCCCTTTGAGTGCCTAGGACTGAAATGAAGCTTGGTGAGCATCCCACACAAACGAATGCTCCACATGCGGGTTTCACATGCCACCAACTCCACATTCACAGGCAACTTCAGCGCCACAGCCGTTTTCAGATAGCCCTCAATGCAAAGGCTCTAGACGCAAATATTGGTGTGAGAGCTAATTCAATCAAGGAAACACTGCATGTTGGTGAAGGGCATATTGAAGAAGGATCAGCCGAGTGGTTCTTGTGGGAGAAAAACTCCATTTGGCTCACTAACTTCACACACCATCAGGCTTCCAAGCAGCTCTCAAGGAAACTCAGTTTTCACACTCTATGCTTAGTGCCCTTTGAGTGCCTAGGACTGAAATTAAGGTTGGTGAGCATCCCACACAAACGAATGCTCCACATGCGGGTTTCACATGCCACCAACTCCACATTCACAGGCAACTTTAGCGCCACAGCAGATTTCAGATAGCCCTCAATGCAAAGGCTCTAGACACAAATATTGGTGTGAGAGCTAATTCAATCAAGGAAACACTGCATGTTGGTGAAGGGCATACTAAAGAAGAATCAGCCGAGTGGTTCTTGTGGGAGAACAACTCCATTTGGCTCACTACCTTCACACACCATCAGGCTTCCAAGCAGCTTCCAAGGAAACTCTGTTTTCACACTCTATGCTTAGTGCCCTTTGAGTGCATTATCTAGGAATGAACCTGGTAGAGCATCCCACACAAACGAATGCTCCACATGCGGGTTTCACATGCCACCAACTCCACATTCACAGGCAACTTCAGCGCCACAGCCGTTTTCAGATAGCCCTCAATGCAAAGGCTCTAGACGCAAATATTGGTGTGAGAGCTAATTCAATCAAGGAAACACTGCATGTTGGCGAAGGGCATATTGAAGAAGGATCAGCCGAGTGGTTCTTGTGGGAGAACAACTCCATTTGGCTCACTAACTTCACACACCATCAGGCTTCCAAGCAGCTCTCAAGGAAACTCAGTTTTCACACTCTATGCTTAGTGCCCTTTGAGTGCCTAGGACTGAAATTAAGGTTGGTGAGCATCCCACACAAATGAATGCTCCACATGCGGGTTTCACATGCCACCAACTCCACATTCACAGGCGACTTCAGCGCCACAGCCGTTTTCAGATAGCCCTCAATGCAAGGGCTCTAGACGCAAATATTGGTGTGAGAGCTAATTCAATCAAGGAAACACTGCATGTTGGTGAAGGGCATATTGAAGAAGGATCAGCCAAGTGGTTCTTGTGGGAGAACAACTCCATTTGGCTCACTAACTTCACACACCATCAGGCTTCCAAGCAGCTCTCAAGGAAACTCACTTTTCACACTCTATGCTTAGTGCCCTTTGAGTGCATTATCTAGGAGTGAACCTGGTAGAGCATCCCACACAAACGAATGCACCACATGCGGGTTTCACATGCCACCAACTCCACATTCACAGGCAACTTCAGCGCCACAGCCGTTTTCAGATAGCCCTCAATGCAAAGGCTCTAGACGCAAATATTGGTGTGAGAGCTAATTCAATCCAGGAAACACTGCATGTTGGCGAAGGGCATATTGAAGAAGGATCAGCCGAGTGGTTCTTGTGGGAGAACAACTCCATTTGGCTCACTAACTTCACACACCATCAGGCTTCCAAGTAGCTCTCAAGGAAACTCAGTTTTCACACTCCATGCTTAGTGCCCTTTGAGTGCCTAGGACTGAAATGAAGCTTGGTGAGCATCCCACACAAACGAATGCTCCACATGCGGGTTTCACATGCCACCAACTCCACATTCACAGGCAACTTCAGCGCCACAGCCGTTTTCAGATAGCCCTCAATGCAAAGGCTCTAGACGCAAATATTGGTGTGAGAGCTAATTCAATCAAGGAAACACTGCATGTTGGTGAAGGGCATATTGAAGTAGGATCAGCGGAGTGGTTCTTGTGGGAGAACAACTCCATTTGGCTCACTAACCTCACACACCATCAGGCTTCCAAGCAGCTTCCAAAGAAACTCAGTTTTCACACTCTATGCTTAGTGCCCTTTGAGTGCATTATCTAGGAATGAACCTGGTAGAGCATCCCACACAAACCAATGCTCCACATGCGGGTTTCACATGCCACCAACTCCACATTCACAGGCAACTTCAGCGCCACAGCCGTTTTCAGATAGCCCTCAATGCAAAGCCGCTAGACGCAAATATTGGTGTGAGCGCTAATTCAATCAAGGAAACACTGCATGTTGGTGAAGGGCGTATTGAAGAAGAATCAGCCGAGTGGTTCTTGTGGGAGAACAACTCCATTTGGCTCACTAACTTCACACACCATCAGGCTTCCAAGCAGCTCTCAAGGAAACTCAGTTTTCACACTCTATGCTTAGTGCCCTTTGAGTGCCTAGGACTGAAATGAAGCTTGGTGAGCATCCCACACAAACGAATGCTCCACATGCGGGTTTCACATGCCACCAACTCCACATTCACAGGCAACTTCAGCGCCACAGCCGTTTTCAGATAGCCCTCAATGCAAAGGCTCTAGACGCAAATATTGGTGTGAGAGCTAATTCAATCAAGGAAACACTGCATGTTGGTGAAGGGCATATTGAAGAAGGATCAGCCGAGTGGTTCTTGTGGGAGAAAAACTCCATTTGGCTCACTAACTTCACACACCATCAGGCTTCCAAGCAGCTCTCAAGGAAACTCAGTTTTCACACTCTATGCTTAGTGCCCTTTGAGTGCCTAGGACTGAAATTAAGGTTGGTGAGCATCCCACACAAACGAATGCTCCACATGCGGGTTTCACATGCCACCAACTCCACATTCACAGGCAACTTTAGCGCCACAGCAGATTTCAGATAGCCCTCAATGCAAAGGCTCTAGACACAAATATTGGTGTGAGAGCTAATTCAATCAAGGAAACACTGCATGTTGGTGAAGGGCATACTAAAGAAGAATCAGCCGAGTGGTTCTTGTGGGAGAACAACTCCATTTGGCTCACTACCTTCACACACCATCAGGCTTCCAAGCAGCTTCCAAGGAAACTCTGTTTTCACACTCTATGCTTAGTGCCCTTTGAGTGCATTATCTAGGAATGAACCTGGTAGAGCATCCCACACAAACGAATGCTCCACATGCGGGTTTCACATGCCACCAACTCCACATTCACAGGCAACTTCAGCGCCACAGCCGTTTTCAGATAGCCCTCAATGCAAAGGCTCTAGACGCAAATATTGGTGTGAGAGCTAATTCAATCAAGGAAACACTGCATGTTGGCGAAGGGCATATTGAAGAAGGATCAGCCGAGTGGTTCTTGTGGGAGAACAACTCCATTTGGCTCACTAACTTCACACACCATCAGGCTTCCAAGCAGCTCTCAAGGAAACTCAGTTTTCACACTCTATGCTTAGTGCCCTTTGAGTGCCTAGGACTGAAATTAAGGTTGGTGAGCATCCCACACAAATGAATGCTCCACATGCGGGTTTCACATGCCACCAACTCCACATTCACAGGCGACTTCAGCGCCACAGCCGTTTTCAGATAGCCCTCAATGCAAGGGCTCTAGACGCAAATATTGGTGTGAGAGCTAATTCAATCAAGGAAACACTGCATGTTGGTGAAGGGCATATTGAAGAAGGATCAGCCAAGTGGTTCTTGTGGGAGAACAACTCCATTTGGCTCACTAACTTCACACACCATCAGGCTTCCAAGCAGCTCTCAAGGAAACTCAGTTTTCACACTCTATGCTTAGTGCCCTTTGAGTGCATTATCTAGGAATGAACCTGGTAGATCATCCCACACAAACGAATGCTCCACATGCGGGTTTCACATACCACCAACTCCACATTCACAGGCGACTTCAGCGCCACAGCCGTTTTCAGATAGCCCTCAATGCAAGGGCTCTAGACGCAAATATTGGTGTGAGAGCTAATTCAATCAAGGAAACACTGCATGTTGGTGAAGGGCATATTGAAGAAGGATCAGCCGAGTGGTTCTTGTGGGAGAACAACTCCATTTTGCTCACTGCCTTCACACACCATTAGGCTTCAAAGCAGCTCTCAAGGAAACTCAGTTTTCACACTCTATGCTTAGTGCCCTTTGAGTGCCTAGGACTGAAATGAAGCTTGGTGAGCATCCCACACAAACGAATGCTCCACATGCGGGTTTCACATGCCACCAACTCCACATTCACAGGCAACTTCAGCGCCACAGCCGTTTTCAGATAGCCCTCAATGCAAAGGCTCTAGACGCAAATATTGGTGTGAGAGCTAATTCAATCAAGGAAACACTGCATGTTGGTGAAGGGCATATTGAAGAAGGATCAGCTGAGTGGTTCTTGTGGGAGAACAACTCCATTTGGCTCACTACCTTCACACACCATCAGGCTTCCAAGCAGCTCTCAAGGAAACTCAGTTTTCACACTCTATGCTTAGTGCCCTTTGATTGCATTATCTAGGAATGAACCTGGTAGAGCATACCACACAAACGAATGCTCCACATGCGGGTTTCACATACCACCAACTCCACATTCACAGGCGACTTCAGCGCCACAGCCGTTTTCAGATAGCCCTCAATGCAAGGGCTCTAGACGCAAATATTGGTGTGAGAGCTAATTCAATCAAGGAAACACTGCATGTTGGTGAAGGGCATATTGAAGAAGGATCAGCCGAGTGGTTCTTGTGGGAGAACAACTCCATTTGGCTCACTAACTTCACACACCATCAGGCTTCCAAGCAGCTCTCAAGGAAACTCAGTTTTCACACTCTATGCTTAGTGCCCTTTGAGTGCATTATCTAGGAATGAACCTGGTAGAGCATACCACACAAACGAATGCTCCACATGCGGGTTTCACATGCCACCAACTCCACATTCACAGGCAACTTCAGCGCCACAGCCGTTTTCAGATAGCCCTCAATGCAAGGGCTCTAGACGCAAATATTGGTGTGAGAGCTAATTCAATCAAGGAAACACTGCATGTTGGTGAAGGGCATATTGAAGAAGGATCAGCCGAGTGGTTCTTGTGGGAGAACAACTCCATTTGGCTCACTAACTTCACACACCATCAGGCTTCCAAGCAGCTCTCAAGGAAACTCAGTTTTCACACTCTATGCTTAGTGCCCTTTGAGTGCATTATCTAGGAATGAACCTGGTAGAGCATACCACACAAACGAATGCTCCACATGCGGGTTTCACATGCCACCAACTCCACATTCACAGGCGACTTCAGCGCCACAGCCGTTTTCAGATAGCCCTCAATGCAAGGGCTCTAGACGCAAATATTGGTGTGAGAGCTAATTCAATCAAGGAAACACTGCATGTTGGTGAAGGGCATATTGAAGAAGGATCAGATGAGTGGTTCTTGTGGGAGAACAACTCCATTTGGCTCACTAACTTCACACACCATCAGGCTTCCAAGCAGCTCTCAAGGAAACTCAGTTTTCACACTCTATGCTTAGTGCCCTTTGAGTGCCTAGGACTGAAATGAAGCTTGGTGAGCATCCCACACAAACGAATGCTCCACATGCGGGTTTCACATGCCACCAACTCCACATTCACAGGCAACTTCAGCGCCACAGCCGTTTTCAGATAGCCCTCAATGCAAAGGCTCTAGACGCAAATATTGGTGTGAGAGCTAATTCAATCAAGGAAACACTGCATGTTGGCGAAGGGCATATTGAAGAAGGATCAGCCGAGTGGTTCTTGTGGGAGAACAACTCCATTTGGCTCACTACCTTCACACACCATCAGGCTTCCAAGCAGCTCTCAAGGAAACTCAGTTTTCACACTCTATGCTTAGTGCCCTTTGAGTGCCTAGGACTGAAATGAAGCTTGGTGAGCATCCCACACAAACGAATGCTCCACATGCGGGTTTCACATGCCACCAACTCCACATTCACAGGCAACTTCAGCGCCACAGCCGTTTTCAGATAGCCCTCAATGCAAAGGCTCTAGACGCAAATATTGGTGTGAGAGCTAATTCAATCAAGGAAACACTGCATGTTGGCGAAGGGCATATTGAAGAAGGATCAGCCGAGTGGTTCTTGTGGGAGAACAACTCCATTTGGCTCACTACCTTCACACACCATCAGGCTTCCAAGCAGCTCTCAAGGAAACTCAGTTTTCACACTCTATGCTTAGTGCCCTTTGAGTGCATTATCTAGGAATGAACCTGGTAGAGCATACCACACAAACGAATGCTCCACATGCGGGTTTCACATGCCACCAACTCCACATTCACAGGCAACTTCAGCGCCACAGCCGTTTTCAGATAGCCCTCAATGCAAAGGCTCTAGACGCAAATATTGGTGTGAGAGCTAATTCAATCAAGGAAACACTGCATGTTGGTGAAGGGCATATTGAAGAAGGATCAGCCGAGTGGTTCTTGTGGGAGAACAACTCCGTTTGGCTCACTACCTTCACACACCATTATGCTTCCAAGCAGCTCTCAAGGAAACTCAGTTTTCACACTCTATGCTTAGTGCCCTTTGAGTGCATTATCTAGGAATGATCCTGATAGAGCATACCACACAAACGAATGCTCCACATGCGGATTTCACATGCCACCAACTCCACATTCACAGGCAACTTCAGCGCCACTGCCGTTTTCAGATAGCCCTCAATGCAAAGGCTCTAGACGCAAATATTGGTGTGAGAGCTAATTCAATCAAGGAAACACTGCATGTTGGTGAAGGGCATATTGAAGAAGGATCAGCTGAGTGGTTCTTGTGGGAGAACAACTCCATTTTGCTCACTGCCTTCACACACCATCAGGCTTCCAAGCAGCTCTCAAGGAAACTCAGTTTTCACACTCTATGCTTAGTGCCCTTTGAGTGCCTAGGACTGAAATGAAGCTTGGTGAGCATCCCACACAAACGAATGCTCCACATGCGGGTTTCACATGCCACCAACTCCACATTCACAGGCAACTTCAGCGCCACAGCCGTTTTCAGATAGCCCTCAATGCAAAGGCTCTAGACGCAAATATTGGTGTGAGAGCTAATTCAATCAAGGAAACACTGCATGTTGGTGAAGGGCATATTGAAGAAGGATCAGCTGAGTGGTTCTTGTGGGAGAACAACTCCATTTGGCTCACTAACTTCACACACCATTATGCTTCCAAGCAGCTCTCAAGGAAACTCAGTTTTCACACTCTATGCTTAGTGCCCTTTGATTGCATTATCTAGGAATGAACCTGGTAGAGCATACCACACAAACGAATGCTCCATATGCGGGTTTCACATACCACCAACTCCACATTCACAGGCGACTTCAGCGCCACAGCCGTTTTCAGATAGCCCTCAATGCAAAGGCTCTAGACGCAAATATTGGTGTGAGAGCTAATTCAATCAAGGAAACACTGCATGTTGGTGAAGGGCATATTGAAGAAGGATCAGCCGAGCGGTTCTTGTGGGATAACAACTCCATTTGGCTCACTAACTTCACACACCATCAGGCTTCCAAGTAGCTCTCAAGGAAACTCAGTTTTCACACTCTATGCTTAGTGCCCTTTGAGTGCCTAGGACTGAAATGAAGCTTGGTGAGCATCCCACACAAACGAATGCTCCACATGCGGGTTTCACATGCCACCAACTCCACATTCACAGGCAACTTCAGCGCCACTGCCGTTTTCAGATAGCCCTCAATGCAAAGGCTCTAGACGCAAATATTGGTGTGAGAGCTAATTCAATCAAGGAAACACTGCATGTTGGTGAAGGGCATATTGAAGTAGGATCAGCGGAGTGGTTCTTGTGGGAGAACAACTCCATTTGGCTCACTAACCTCACACACCATCAGGCTTCCAAGCAGCTCTCAAGGAAACTCAGTTTTCACACTCTATGCTTAGTGCCCTTTGAGTGCATTATCTAGGAATGAACCTGGTAGAGCATCCCACACAAACGAATGCTCCACATGCGGGTTTCACATGCCACCAACTCCACATTCACAGGCAACTTCAGCGCCACAGCCATTTTCAGATAGCCCTCAATGCAAAGGCTCTAGACGCAAATATTGGTGTGAGAGCTAATTCAATCAAGGAAACACTGCATGTTGGTGAGGGGCATATTGAAGAAGGATCAGCCGAGTGGTTCTTGTGGGAGAACAACTCCATTTGGCTCACTACCTTCACACACCATCAGGCTTCCAAGCAGCTCTCAAGGAAACTCAGTTTTCACACTCTATGCTTAGTGCCCTTTGAGTGCATTATCTAGGAATGTACCTGGTAGAACATCCCACACAAACGAATGCTCTACATGCGAGTTTCACATGCCACCAACTCCACATTCACAGGCAACTTGAGCGCCACAGCCGTTTTCAGATAGCCCTCAATGCAAAGGCTCTAGACGCAAATATTGGTGTGAGAGCTAATTCAATCAAGGAAACACTGCATGTTGGTGAAGGGCATATTGAAGAAGGATCAGCCGAGTGGTTCTTGTGGGAGAACAATTCCATTTGGCTCACTAACCTCACACACCATCAGGCTTCCAAGCAGCTCTCAAGGAAACTCAGTTTTCACACTCTATGCTTAGTGCCCTTTGAGTGCATTATCTAGGAATGAACCTGGTAGAGCATCCCACACAAACGAATGCTCCACATGCGGGTTTCACATGCCACCAACTCCACATTCACAGGCAACTTCAGCGCCACAGCCGTTTTCAGATAGCCCTCAATGCAAAGGCTCTAGACGCAAATATTGGTGTGAGAGCTAATTCAATCAAGGAAACACTGCATGTTGGTGAAGGGCATATTGAAGAAGGATCAGCCGAGTGGTTCTTGTGGGAGAACAATTCCATTTGGCTCACTAACCTCACACACCATCAGGCTTCCAAGCAGCTCTCAAGGAAACTCAGTTTTCACACTCTATGCTTAGTGCCCTTTGAGTGCCTAGGACTGAAATGAAGCTTGGTGAGCATCCCACACAAACGAATGCTCCACATGCGGGTTTCACATGCCACCAACTCCACATTCACAGGCAACTTCAGCGCCACAGCCGTTTTCAGATAGCCCTCAATGCAAAGGCTCTAGACGCAAATATTGGTGTGAGAGCTAATTCAATCAAGGAAACACTGCATGTTGGTGAAGGGCATATTGAAGAAGGATCAGCCGAGTGGTTCTTGTGGGAGAACAACTCCATTTGGCTCACTAACTTCACACACCATCAGGCTTCCAAGCAGCTCTCAAGGAAACTCAGTTTTCACACTCTATGCTTAGTGCCTTATGAGAGCATTAACTAGGAATGAACCTGGTAGAGCATCCCACACAAACCAATGCTCCACATGCGGGTTTCACATGCCACCAACTCCACATTCACAGGCAACTTCAGCGCCACAGCCGTTTTCAGGTAGCCCTCAATGCAAAGGCTCTAGATGCAAATATTGGTGTGAGAGCTAATTCAATCAAGGAAACACTGCATGTTTTTGAAGGGCATATTGAAGAAGAATCAGCCGAGTGGTTCTTGTGGGAGAACAACTACATTTGGCTCAATAATTTCACACATCATCAGGCTTCCAAGCAGCTCTCAAGGAAACTCAGTTTTCACACTCTATGCTTAGTGCCTTTGAGTGCATTATCTAGGAATGAACCTGGTAGAGCATACCACACAAACGAATGCTCCACATGCGGGTTTCACATGCCACCAACTCCACATTCACAGGCAACTTCAGCGCCACAGCCGTTTTCAGGTAGCCCTCAATGCAAAGGCTCTAGATGCAAATATTGGTGTGAGAGCTAATTCAATCAAGGAAACACTGCATGTTTTTGAAGGGCATATTGAAGAAGAATCAGCCGAGTGGCTCTTGTGGGAGAACAACTACATTTGGCTCAATAATTTCACACATCATCAGGCTTCCAAGCAGCTCTCAAGGAAACTCAGTTTTCACACTCTATGCTTAGTGCCCTTTGAGTGCCTAGGACTGAAATGAAGCTTGGTGAGCATCCCACACAAACGAATGCTCCACATGCGGGTTTCACATGCCACCAACTCCACATTCACAGGCAACTTCAGCGCCACAGCCGTTTTCAGGTAGCCCTCAATGCAAAGGCTCTAGACGCAAATATTGGTGTGAGAGCTAATTCAATCAAGGAAACACTGCATGTTGGTGAAGGGCATATTGAAGAAGGATCGGTCGAGTGGTTCTTGTGGGAGAACAACTCCATTTGGATCACTAACTTCACACACCATCAGGCTTCCAAGCAGCTCTCAAGGAAACTCACTTTTCACACTCTATGCTTAGTGCCCTTTGAGTGCATTATCTAGGAGTGAACCTGGTAGAGCATCCCACACAAACGAATGCTCCACATGCGGGTTTCACATGCCACCAACTCCACATTCACAGGCAACTTCAGCGCCACAGCCGTTTTCAGATAGCCCTCAATGCAAAGGCTCTAGACGCAAATATTGGAGTGAGAGCTAATTCAATCAAGGAAACACTGCATGTTGGCGAAGGGCATATTGAAGAAGGATCAGCCGAGTGGTTCTTGTGGGAGAACAACTCCATTTGGCTCACTAACTTCACACACCATCAGGCTTCCAAGTAGCTCTCAAGGAAACTCAGTTTTCACACTTCATGCTTAGTGCCCTTTGAGTGCCTAGGACTTGAAATGAAGCTTGTTGAGCATCCCACACAAACGAATGCTCCACATGCGGGTTTCACATGCCACCAACTCCACATTCACAGGCAACTTCAGCACCACAGCCGTTTTCAGATAGCCCTCAATGCAAAGGCTCTAGACGCAAATATTGGTGTGAGAGCTAATTCAATCAAGGAAACACTGCATGTTGGTGAAGGGCATATTGAAGTAGGATCAGCGGAGTGGTTCTTGTGGGAGAACAACTCCATTTGGCTCACTAACCTCACACACCATCAGGCTTCCAAGCAGCTTCCAAAGAAACTCAGTTTTCACACTCTATGCTTAGTGCCCTTTGAGTGCATTATCTAGGAATGAACCTGGTAGAGCATCCCACACAAATGAATGCTCCACATGCGGGTTTCACATGCCACCAACTCCACATTCACAGGCAACTTCAGCGCCACAGCCGTTTTCAGATAGCCCTCAATGCAAAGCCGCTAGACGCAAATATTGGTGTGAGCGCTAATTCAATCAAGGAAACACTGCATGTTGGTGAAGGGCGTATTGAAGAAGAATCAGCCGAGTGGTTCTTGTGGGAGAACAACTCCATTTGGCTCACTAACTTCACACACCATCAGGCTTCCAAGCAGCTCTCAAGGAAACTCAGTTTTCACACTCTATGCTTAGTGCCTTTGAGTGCATTATCTAGGAATGAACCTGGTAGAGCATCCCACACAAACGAATGTTCCAAATGCGGGTTTCACATGCCACCAACTCCACATTCACAGGCAACTTCAGCGCCACAGCCGTTTTCAGATAACCCTCAATGCAAAGGCGCTAGACGCAAATATTGGTGTGAGCGCTAATTCAATCAAGGAAACACTGCATGTTGGTGAAGGGCATATTGAAGAAGGATCAGCCGAGTGGTTCTTGTGGGAGAACAACTCCATTTGGCTCACTAACTTCACACACCATCAGGCTTCCAAGCAGCTTCCAAGGAAACTCATTTTGCACACTCTATGCTTAGTGCCTTTTGAGTGCATTAACTAGGAATGAACCTGGAAGAGAATCCCACACAAACCAATGCTCCACATGCGGGTTTCACATGCCACCAACTCCACATTCACAGGCAACTTCAGCGCCACAGCCGTTTTCAGATAGCCCTCAATGCAAAGGCTCTAGACGCAAATATTGGTGTGAGAGCTAATTCAATCAAGGAAACACTGCATGTTGGTGAAGGGCATATTGAAGAAGGATCAGCCGAGTGGTTCTTGTGGGAGAACAATTCCATTTGGCTCACTAACCTCACACACCATCAGGCTTCCAAGCAGCTCTCAAGGAAACTCAGTTTTCACACTCTATGCTTAGTGCCCTTTGAGTGCCTAGGACTGAAATGCAGCTTGGTGAGCATCCCACACAAACGAATGCTCCACATGCGGGTTTCACATGCAACCAACTCCACATTCACAGGCAACTTCAGCGCCACAGCCGTTTTCAGATAGCCCTCAATGCAAAGGCTCTAGACGCAAATATTGGTGTGAGAGCTAATTCAATCATGGAAACACTGCATGTTGGTGAAGGGCATATTGAAGAAGGATCAGCCGAGTGGTTCTTGTGGGAGAACAACTCCATTTGGCTCACTAACTTCACACACCATCAGGCTTCCAAGCAGCTCTCAAGGAAACTCAGTTTTCACACTCTATGCTTAGTGCCTTATGAGAGCATTAACTAGGAATGAACCTGGTAGAGCATCCCACACAAACCAATGCTCCACATGCGGGTTTCACATGCCACCAACTCCACATTCACAGGCAACTTCAGCGCCACAGCCGTTTTCAGATAGCCCTCAATGCAAAGGCTCTAGACGCAAATATTGGTGTGAGAGCTAATTCAATCAAGGAAACACTGCATGTTGGTGAAGGGCATATTGAAGTAGGATCAGCCGAGTGGTTCTTGTGGGAGAACAACTCCATTTGGCTCACTAACCTCACACACCATCAGGCTTCCAAGCAGCTCTCAAGGAAACTCAGTTTTCACACTCTATGCATAGTGCCTTTGAGTGCATTATCTAGGAATGTACCTGGTAGAGCATCCCACACAAACGAATGCTCCACATGCGGGTTTCACATGCCACCAACTCCACATTCACAGGCAACTTCAGCGCCACAGCAGTTTTCAAATACCCCTCAATGCAAAGACTCTAGACGCAAATATTGGTGTGAGAGCTAATTCAATCAAGGAAACACTGCATGTTGGTGAAGGGCATATTGAAGAAGAATCAGCCGAGTGGTTCTTGTGGGAGAACAACTACACTTGGCTCAATAATTTCACACACCATCAGGCTTCCAAGCAGCTCTCAAGGAAACTCAGTTTTCACACTCTATGCTTAGTGCCCTTTGAGTGCCTAGGACTGAAATGAAGGTTGGTGAGCATCCCACACAAACCAATGCTCCACATGCGGGTTTCACATGCCACCAACTCCACATTCACAGGCAACTTCAGCGCCACAGCCATTTTCAGATAGCCCTCAATGCAAAGGCTCTAGACGCAAATATTGGTGTGAGAGCTAATTCAATCAAGGAAACACTGCATGTTGGTGAAGGGCATATTGAAGAAGGATCGGTCGAGTGGTTCTTGTGGGAGAACAACTCCATTTGGCTCACTAACTTCACACACCATCAGGCTTCCAAGCAGCTCTCAAGGAAACTCAGTTTTCACACTCTATGCTTAGTGCCTTATGAGAGCATTAACTAGGAATGAACCTGGTAGAGCATCCCACACAAACCAATGCTCCACATGCGGGTTTCACATGCCACCAACTCCACATTCACAGGCAACTTCAGCGCCACAGCCGTTTTCAGATAGCCCTCAATGCAAAGGTTCTAGACGCAAATATTGGTGTGAGAGCTAATTCAATCAAGGAAACACTGCATGTTGGTGAAGGGCATATTGAAGAAGGATCAGCCGAGTGGTTCTTGTGGGAGAACAACTCCATTTGGCTCACTAACCTCACACACCATCAGGCTTCCAAGCAGCTCTCAAGGAAACTCAGTTTTCACACTCTATGCATAGTGCCTTTGAGTGCATTATCTAGGAATGTACCTGGTAGAGCATCCCACACAAACGAATGCTCCACATGCGGGTTTCACATGCCACCAACTCCACATTCACAGGCAACTTCAGCGCCACAGCAGTTTTCAAATACCCCTCAATGCAAAGACTCTAGACGCAAATATTGGTGTGAGAGCTAATTCAATCAAGGAAACACTGCATGTTGGTGAAGGGCATATTGAAGAAGAATCAGCCGAGTGGTTCTTGTGGGAGAACAACTACACTTGGCTCAATAATTTCACACACCATCAGGCTTCCAAGCAGCTCTCAAGGAAACTCAGTTTTCACACTCTATGCTTAGTGCCCTTTGAGTGCCTAGGACTGAAATGAAGGTTGGTGAGCATCCCACACAAACCAATGCTCCACATGCGGGTTTCACATGCCACCAACTCCACATTCACAGGCAACTTCAGCGCCACAGCCGTTTTCAGATAGCCCTCAATGCAAAGGCTCTAGACGCAAATATTGGTGTGAGAGCTAATTCAATCAAGGAAACACTGCATGTTGGTGAAGGGCATATTGAAGAAGGATCGGTCGAGTGGTTCTTGTGGGAGAACAACTCCATTTGGCTCACTAACTTCACACACCATCAGGCTTCCAAGCAGCTCTCAAGGAAACTCACTTTTCACACTCTATACTTAGTGCCCTTTGAGTGCATTATCTAGGAATGAACCTGGTAGAGCATCCCACACAAACGAATGCACCACATGCGGGTTTCACATGCCACCAACTCCACATTCACAGGCAACTTCAGCGCCACAGCCGTTTTCAGATAGCCCTCAATGCAAAGGCTCTAGACGCAAATATTGGTGTGAGAGCTAATTCAATCAAGGAAACACTGCATGTTGGCGAAGGGCATATTGAAGAAGGATCAGCCGAGTA
>NW_026697407.1:0-26185 GCF_030435755.1 Ochotona princeps | reverse complement strand
CTCACTAACTTCACACACCATCAGGCTTCCAAGCAGCTCTCAAGGAAACTCAGTTTTCACACTCTAGGCTTAGTGCCCTTTGTATGCCTAGGACTGAAATGAAGCTTGGTGAGCATCCCACACAAACGAATGCTCCACATGCGGGTTTCACATGCCACCAACTCCACATTCACAGGCAACTTCAGCGCCACAGTCGTTTTCAGATAGCCCTCAATGCAAAGGCTCTAGACACAAATATTGGTGTGAGAGCTAATTCAATCAAGGAAACACTGCATGTTGGTGAAGGGCATATTGAAGAAGGATCAGCCGAGTGGTTCTTGTGGGAGAACAACTCCATTTGGCTCACTAACTTCACACACCATCAGGCTTCCAAGCAGCTCTCAAGGAAACTCAGTTTTCACACTCTATGCTTAGTGCCCTTTGAGTGCATTATCTAGGAATGAACCTGATAGAGCATCCCACACAAACGAATGCTCCACATGCGGGTTTCACATGCCACCAACTCCACATTCACAGGCAACTTCAGCGCCACAGCCGTTTTCAGATAGCCCTCAAGGCAAAGGCTCTAGACGCAAATATTGGTGTGAGAGCTAATTCAATCAAGGAAACACTGCATGTTGGTGAAGGGCATATTGAAGAAGGATCAGCCGAGTGGTTCTTGTGGGAGAACAACTCCATTTGGCTCACTAACTTCACACACCATCAGGCTTCCAAGCAGCTCTCAAGGAAACTCAGTTTTCACACTCTATGCTTAGTGCCCTTTGAGTGCATTATCTAGGAATGAACCTGGTAGAGCATCCCACACAAACGAATGCTCCACATGCGGGTTTCACATGCCACCAACTCCACATTCACAGGCAACTTCAGCGCCACAGCCGTTTTCAGATAGCCCTCAATGCAAAGGCTCTAGACGCAAATATTGGTGTGAGAGCTAATTCAATCAAGGAAACACTGCATGTTGGTGAAGGGCATATTGAAGAAGGATCAGCCGAGTGGTTCTTGTGGGAGAACAACTCCATTTGGCTCACTAACTTCACACACCATCAGGCTTCCAAGCAGCTCTCAAGGAAACTCAGTTTTCACACTCTATGCTTAGTGCCCTTTGAGTGCATTATCTAGGAATGAACCTGGTAGAGCATCCCACACAAACGAATGCTCCACATGCGGGTTTCACATGACACCAACTCCACATTCACAGGCAACTTCAGCGCCACAGCCGTTTTCAGATAGCCCTCAATGCAAAGGCTCTAGACGCAAATATTGGTGTGAGAGCTAATTCAATCAAGGAAACACTGCATGTTGGTGAAGGGCATATTGAAGAAGGATCAGCTGAGTGGTTCTTGTGGGAGAACAAGTCCATTTGGCTCACTAACTTCACACACCATCAGGCTTCCAAGCAGCTCTCAAGGAAACTCAGTTTTCACACTCTAGGCTTAGTGCCCTTTGTATGCCTAGGACTGAAATGAAGCTTGGTCAGCATCCCACACAAACGAATGCTCCACATGCGGGTTTCGCATGACACCAACTCCACATTCACAGGCAACTTCAGCGCCATAGTCGTTTTCAGATAGCCCTCAATGCAAAGGCTCTAGACGCAAATATTGGTGTGAGAGCTAATTCAATCAAGGAAACACTGCATGTTGGTGAAGGGCATATTGAAGAAGGATCAGCCGAGTGGTTCTTGTGGGAGAACAACTCCATTTGGCTCACTAACTTCACACACCATCAGGCTTCCAAGCAGCTCTCAAGGAAACTCAGTTTTCACACTCTATGCTTAGTGCCCTTTGTGTGCCTAGGACTGAAATGAAGCTTGGTCAGCATCCCACACAAACGAATGCTCCACATGCGGGTTTCACATGCCACCAACTCCACATTCACAGGCAACGTCAGCGCCACAGCCGTTTTCAGATAGCCCTCAATGCAAAGGCTCTAGACGCAAATATTGGTGTGAGAGCTAATTCAATCAAGGAAACACTGCATGTTGGTGAAGGGCATATTGAAGAAGGATCAGCCGAGTGGTTCTTGTGGGAGAACAACTCCATTTGGCTCACTAACTTCACACACCATCAGGCTTCCAAGCAGCTCTCAAGGAAACTCAGGTTGCACACTCTATGCTTAGTGCCCTTTGTGTGCCTAGGACTGAAATGAAGCTTGGTCAGCATCCCACACAAACGAATGCTCCACATGCGGGTTTCACATGCCACCAACTCCACATTCACAGGCAACTTCAGCGCCACAGCCGTTTTCAGATAGCCCTCAATGCAAAGGCTCTAGACACAAATATTGGTGTGAGAGCTAATTCAATCAAGGAAACACTGCATGTTGGTGAAGGGCATATTGAAGAAGGATCAGCCGAGTGGTTCTTGTGGGAGAACAACTCCATTTGGCTCACTAACTTCACACACCATCAGGCTTCCAAGCAGCTCTCAAGGAAACTCAGTTTTCACACTCTATGCTTAGTGCCCTTTGTGTGCCTAGGACTGAAATGAAGCTTGGTCAGCATCCCACACAAACGAATGCTCCACATGCGGGTTTCACATGCCACCAACTCCACATTCACAGGCAACGTCAGCGCCACAGCCGTTTTCAGATAGCCCTCAATGCAAAGGCTCTAGACGCAAATATTGGTGTGAGAGCTAATTCAATCAAGGAAACACTGCATGTTGGTGAAGGGCATATTGAAGAAGGATCAGCTGAGTGGTTCTTGTGGGAGAACAACTCCATTTGGCTCACTAACTTCACACACCATCAGGCTTCCAAGCAGCTCTCAAGGAAACTCAGTTTTCACACTCTAGGCTTAGTGCCCTTTGTATGGATAGGACTGAAATGAACCTGGTAGAGCATCCCACACAAACGAATGCTCCACATGCGGGTTTCACATGCCACCAACTCCACATTCACAGGCAACTTCAGCGCCACAGCCGTTTTCAGATAGCCCTCAATGCAAAGGCTCTAGACGCAAATATTGGTGTGAGAGCTAATTCAATCAAAGAAACACTTCATGTTGGTGAAGGGCATATTGAAGAAGGATCGGCCGAGTGGTTCTTGTGGGAGAACAACTCCATTTGGCTCACTAACTTCACACACCATCAGGCTTCCAAGCAGCTCTCAAAGAAACTCAGGTTGCACACTCTATGCTTAGTGCTCTTTGTGTGCCTAGGACTGAAATGAAGCTTGGTCAGCATCCCACACAAACGAATGCTCCACATGCGGGTTTCACATGCCACCAACTCCACATTCACAGGCAACTTCAGCGCCACAGCCGTTTTCAGATAGCCCTCAATGCAAAGGCTCTAGACGCAAATATTGGTGTGAGAGCTAATTCAATCAAGGAAACACTGCATGTTGGTGAAGGGCATATTGAAGAAGGATCAGCCGAGTGGTTCTTGTGGGAGAACAACTCCATTTGGCTCACTAACTGCACACACCATCAGGCTTCCAAGCAGCTCTCAAGGAAACTCAGTTTTCACACTCTATGCTTAGTGCCCTTTGAGTGCATTATAAGGAATGAACCTGGTAGAGCATCCCACACAAACGAATGCTCCACATGCGGGTTTCACATGCCACCAACTCCACATTCACAGGCAACTTCAGCGCCACAGCCGTTTTCAGATAGCCCTCAATGCAAAGGCTCTAGACGCAAATATTGGTGTGAGAGCTAATTCAATCAAGGAAACACTGCATGTTGGTGAAGGGCATATTGAAGAAGGATCAGCCGAGTGGTTCTTGTGGGAGAACAACTCCATTTGGCTCACTAACTTCACACACCATCAGGCTTCCAAGCAGCTCTCAAGGAAACTCAGTTTTCACACTCTATGCTTAGTGCTCTTTGTGTGCCTAGGACTGAAATGAAGCTTGGTCAGCATCCCACACAAACGAATGCTCCACATGCGGGTTTCACATGCCACCAACTCCACATTCACAGGCAACTTCAGCGCCACAGCCGTTTTCAGATAGCCCTCAATGCAAAGGCTCTAGACGCAAATATTGGTGTGAGAGCTAATTCAATCAAGGAAACACTGCATGTTGGTGAAGGGCATATTGAAGAAGGATCAGCTGAGTGGTTCTTGTGGGAGAACAACTCCATTTGGCTCACTAACTTCACACACCATCAGGCTTCCATGCAACTCTCAAGGAATCTCAGTTTTCACACTCTTTTTAGTGCCCTTTATGTGCCTAGGACTGAAATGAAGCTTGGTCAGCATCCCACACAAACGAATGCTCCACATGCGGGTTTCACATGCCACCAACTCCACATTCACAGGCAACTTCAGCGCCACAGCCGTTTTCAGATAGCCCACAATGCAAAGGCTCTAGACGCAAATATTGGTGTGAGAGCTAATTCAATCAAGGAAACACTGCATGTTGGTGAAGGGCATATTGAAGAAGGATCAGCCGAGTGGTTCTTGTGGGAGAACAACTCCATTTGGCTCACTAACTTCACACACCATCAGGCTTCCAAGCAGCTCTCAAGGAAACTCAGGTTGCACACTCTATGCTTAGTGCCCTTTGTGTGCCTAGGACTGAAATGAAGCTTGGTCAGCATCCCACACAAACGAATGCTCCACATGCGGGTTTCACATGCCACCAACTCCACATTCACAGGCAACTTCAGCGCCACAGCCGTTTTCAGATAGCCCTCAATGCAAAGGCTCTAGACGCAAATATTGGTGTGAGAGCTAATTCAATCAAGGAAACACTGCATGTTGGTGAAGGGCATATTGAAGAAGGATCAGCTGAGTGGTTCTTGTGGGAGAACAACTCCATTTGGCTCACTAACTTCACACACCATCAGGCTTCCAAGCAGCTCTCAAGGAAACTCAGTTTTCACACTCTATGCTTAGTGCCCTTTGTATGGATAGGACTGAAATGAACCTGGTAGAGCATCCCCACACAAACGAATGCTCCACATGCGGGTTTCACATGCCACCAACTCCACATTCACAGGCAACTTCAGCGCCACAGCCGTTTTCAGATAGCCCTCAATGCAAAGGCTCTAGACGCAAATATTGGTGTGAGAGCTAATTCAATCAAAGAAACACTTCATGTTGGTGAAGGGCATATTGAAGAAGGATCGGCCGAGTGGTTCTTGTGGGAGAACAACTCCATTTGGCTCACTAACTTCACACACCATCAGGCTTCCAAGCAGCTCTCAAAGAAACTCAGGTTGCACACTCTATGCTTAGTGCTCTTTGTGTGCCTAGGACTGAAATGAAGCTTGGTCAGCATCCCACACAAACGAATGCTCCACATGCGGGTTTCACATGCCACCAACTCCACATTCACAGGCAACTTCAGCGCCACAGCCGTTTTCAGATAGCCCTCAATGCAAAGGCTCTAGACGCAAATATTGGTGTGA
This sequence comes from Ochotona princeps, assembly GCF_030435755.1. Classification (NCBI taxonomy): domain Eukaryota; kingdom Metazoa; phylum Chordata; class Mammalia; order Lagomorpha; family Ochotonidae; genus Ochotona; species Ochotona princeps. The sequence goes on along the minus strand of NW_026697407.1, from coordinate 20,826 downwards.
GAGCTAATTCAATCAAGGAAACACTGCATGTTGGTGAAGGGCATATTGAAGAAGGATCAGCCGAGTGGTTCTTGTGGGAGAACAACTCCATTTGGCTCACTAACTTCACACACCATCAGGCTTCCAAGCAGCTCTCAAGGAAACTCAGGTTGCACACTCTATGCTTAGTGCCCTTTGTGTGCCTAGGACTGAAATGAAGCTTGGTCAGCATCCCACACAAACGAATGCTCCACATGCGGGTTTCACATGCCACCAACTCCACATTCACAGGCAACTTCAGCGCCACAGCCGTTTTCAGATAGCCCTCAATGCAAAGGCTCTAGACGCAAATATTGGTGTGAGAGCTAATTCAATCAAGGAAACACTGCATGTTGGTGAAGGGCATATTGAAGAAGGATCAGCTGAGTGGTTCTTGTGGGAGAACAACTCCATTTGGCTCACTAACTTCACACACCATCAGGCTTCCAAGCAGCTCTCAAGGAATCTCAGTTTTCACACTCTATGCTTAGTGCTCTTTGTGTGCCTAGGACTGAAATGAAGCTTGGTCAGCATCCCACACAAACGAATGCTCCACATGCGGGTTTCACATGCCACCAACTCCACATTCACAGGCAACTTCAGCGCCACAGCCGTTTTCAGATAGCCCTCAATGCAAAGGCTGTAGACGCAAATATTGGTGTGAGAGCTAATTCAATCAAGGAAACACTGCATGTTGGTGAAGGGCATATTGAAGAAGGATCAGCTGAGTGGTTCTTGTGGGAGAACAACTCCATTTGGCTCACTAACTTCACACACCATCAGGCTTCCATGCAACTCTCAAGGAATCTCAGTTTTCACACTCTTTTTAGTGCCCTTTATGTGCCTAGGACTGAAATGAAGCTTGGTCAGCATCCCACACAAACGAATGCTCCACATGCGGGTTTCACATGCCACCAACTCCACATTCACAGGCAACTTCAGCGCCACAGCCGTTTTCAGATAGCCCTCAATGCAAAGGCTCTAGACGCAACTATTGGTGTGAGAGCTAATTCAATCAAGGAAACACTGCATGTTGGTGAAGGGCATATTGAAGAAGGATCAGCCGAGTGGTTCTTGTGGGAGAACAACTCCATTTGGCTCACTAACTTCACACACCATCAGGCTTCCAAGCAGCTCTCAAGGAAACTCAGGTTGCACACTCTATGCTTAGTGCCCTTTGTGTGCCTAGGACTGAAATGAAGCTTGGTCAGCATCCCACACAAACGAATGCTCCACATGCGGGTTTCACATGCCACCAACTCCACATTCACAGGCAACTTCAGCGCCACAGCCGTTTTCAGATAGCCCTCAATGCAAAGGCTCTAGACGCAAATATTGGTGTGAGAGCTAATTCAATCAAGGAAACACTGCATGTTGGTGAAGGGCATATTGAAGAAGGATCAGCTGAGTGGTTCTTGTGGGAGAACAACTCCATTTGGCTCACTAACTTCACACACCATCAGGCTTCCATGCAACTCTCAAGGAATCTCAGTTTTCACACTCTTTTTAGTGCCCTTTGTGTGCCTAGGACTGAAATGAAGCTTGGTCAGCATCCCACACAAACGAATGCTCCACATGCGGGTTTCACATGCCACCAACTCCACATTCACAGGCAACTTCAGCGCCACAGCCGTTTTCAGATAGCCCTCAATGCAAAGGCTCTAGACGCAAATATTGGTGTGAGAGCTAATTCAATCAAGGAAACACTGCATGTTGGTGAAGGGCATATTGAAGAAGGATCAGCCGAGTGGTTCTTGTGGGAGAACAACTCCATTTGGCTCACTAACTTCACACACCATCAGGCTTCCAAGCAGCTCTCAAGGAAACTCAGTTTTCACACTCTATGCTTAGTGCCCTTTGAGTGCATTATCTAGGAATGAACCTGGTAGAGCATCCCACACAAACGAATGCTCCACATGCGGGTTTCACATGACACCAACTCCACATTCACAGGCAACTTCAGCGCCACAGCCGTTTTCAGATAGCCCTCAATGCAAAGGCTCTAGACGCAAATATTGGTGTGAGAGCTAATTCAATCAAGGAAACACTGCATGTTGGTGAAGGGCATATTGAAGAAGGATCAGCCGAGTGGTTCTTGTGGGAGAACAACTCCATTTGGCTCACTAACTTCACACACCATCAGGCTTCCAAGCAGCTCTCAAGGAAACTCAGTTTTCACACTCTATGCTTAGTGCCCTTTGAGTGCATTATCTAGGAATGAACCTGGTAGAGCATCCCACACAAACGAATGCTCCACATGCGGGTTTCACATGCCACCAACTCCACATTCACAGGCAACTTCAGCGCCACAGCCGTTTTCAGATAGCCCTCAATGCAAAGGCTCTAGACGCAAATATTGGTGTGAGAGCTAATTCAATCAAGGAAACACTGCATGTTGGTGAAGGGCATATTGAAGAAGGATCAGCCGAGTGGTTCTTGTGGGAGAACAACTCCATTTGGCTCACTACTTCACACACCATCAGGCTTCCAAGCAGCTCTCAAGGAAACTCAGTTTTCACACTCTATGTTTAGTGCCCTTTGAGTGCATTATCTAGGAATGAACCTGGTAGAGCATCCCACACAAACGAATGCTCCACATGCGGGTTTCACATGCCACCAACTCCACATTCACAGGCAACTTCAGCGCCACAGTCGTTTTCAGATAGCCCTCAATGCAAAGGCTCTAGACACAAATATTGGTGTGAGAGCTAATTCAATCAAGGAAACACTGCATGTTGGTGAAGGGCATATTGAAGAAGGATCAGCCGAGTGGTTCTTGTGGGAGAACAACTCCATTTGGCTCACTAACTTCACACACCATCAGGCTTCCAAGCAGCTCTCAAGGAAACTCAGTTTTCACACTCTATGCTTAGTGCCCTTTGAGTGCCTAGGACTGAAATGAAGCTTGGTCAGCATCCCACACAAACGAATGCTCCACATGCGGGTTTCACATGCCACCAACTCCACATTCACAGGCAACTTCAGCGCCACAGCCGTTTTCAGATAGCCCTCAATGCAAAGGCTCTAGACGCAAATATTGGTGTGAGAGCTAATTCAATCAAGGAAACACTGCATGTTGGTGAAGGGCATATTGAAGAAGGATCAGCCGAGTGGTTCTTGTGGGAGAACAACTCCATTTGGCTCACTAACTTCACACACCATCAGGCTTCCAAGCAGCTCTCAAGGAAACTCAGTTTTCACACTCTATGCTTAGTGCCCTTTGAGTGCATTATCTAGGAATGAACCTGGTAGAGCATCCCACACAAACGAATGCTCCACATGCGGGTTTCACATGCCACCAACTCCACATTCACAGGCAACTTCAGCGCCACAGCCGTTTTCAGATAGCCCTCAATGCAAAGGCTCTAGACGCAAATATTGGTGTGAGAGCTAATTCAATCAAGGAAACACTGCATGTTGGTGAAGGGCATATTGAAGAAGGATCAGCCGAGTGGTTCTTGTGGGAGAACAACTCCATTTGGCTCACTAACTTCACACACCATCAGGCTTCCAAGCAGCTCTCAAGGAAACTCAGGTTGCACACTCTATGCTTAGTGCTCTTTGTGTGCCTAGGACTGAAATGAACCTGGTAGAGCATCCCACACAAACGAATGCTCCACATGCTGGTTTCACATGCCACCAACTCCACATTCACAGGCAACTTCAGCGCCACAGCCGTTTTCAGATAGCCCTCAATGCAAAGGCTCTAGACGCAAATATTGGTATGAGATCTAATTCAATCAAGGAAACACTGCATGTTGGTGAAGGGCATATTGAAGAAGGATCAGCCGAGTGGTTCTTGTGGGAGAACAACTCCATTTGGCTCACTAACTTCACACACCATCAGGCTTCCAAGCAGCTCTCAAGGAAACTCAGTTTTCACACTCTATGCTTAGTGCCCTTTGAGTGCATTATCTAGGAATGAACCTGGTAGAGCATCCCACACAAACGAATGCTCCACATGCGGGTTTCACATGCCACCAACTCCACATTCACAGGCAACTTCAGCGCCACAGCCGTTTTCAGATAGCCCTCAATGCAAAGGCTCTAGACGCAAATATTGGTGTGAGAGCTAATTCAATCAAGGAAACACTGCATGTTGGTGAAGGGCATATTGAAGAAGGATCAGCCGAGTGGTTCTTGTGGGAGAACAACTCCATTTGGCTCACTACTTCACACACCATCAGGCTTCCAAGCAGCTCTCAAGGAAACTCAGTTTTCACACTCTATGTTTAGTGCCCTTTGAGTGCATTATCTAGGAATGAACCTGGTAGAGCATCCCACACAAACGAATGCTCCACATGCGGGTTTCACATGCCACCAACTCCACATTCACAGGCAACTTCAGCGCCACAGTCGTTTTCAGATAGCCCTCAATGCAAAGGCTCTAGACACAAATATTGGTGTGAGAGCTAATTCAATCAAGGAAACACTGCATGTTGGTGAAGGGCATATTGAAGAAGGATCAGCCGAGTGGTTCTTGTGGGAGAACAACTCCATTTGGCTCACTAACTTCACACACCATCAGGCTTCCAAGCAGCTCTCAAGGAAACTCAGTTTTCACACTCTATGCTTAGTGCCCTTTGAGTGCCTAGGACTGAAATGAAGCTTGGTCAGCATCCCACACAAACGAATGCTCCACATGCGGGTTTCACATGCCACCAACTCCACATTCACAGGCAACTTCAGCGCCACAGCCGTTTTCAGATAGCCCTCAATGCAAAGGCTCTAGACGCAAATATTGGTGTGAGAGCTAATTCAATCAAGGAAACACTGCATGTTGGTGAAGGGCATATTGAAGAAGGATCAGCCGAGTGGTTCTTGTGGGAGAACAACTCCATTTGGCTCACTAACTTCACACACCATCAGGCTTCCAAGCAGCTCTCAAGGAAACTCAGTTTTCACACTCTATGCTTAGTGCCCTTTGAGTGCATTATCTAGGAATGAACCTGGTAGAGCATCCCACACAAACGAATGCTCCACATGCGGGTTTCACATGCCACCAACTCCACATTCACAGGCAACTTCAGCGCCACAGCCGTTTTCAGATAGCCCTCAATGCAAAGGCTCTAGACGCAAATATTGGTGTGAGAGCTAATTCAATCAAGGAAACACTGCATGTTGGTGAAGGGCATATTGAAGAAGGATCAGCCGAGTGGTTCTTGTGGGAAAACAACTCCATTTGGCTCACTAACTTCACACACCATCAGGCTTCCAAGCAGCTCTCAAGGAAACTCAGGTTGCACACTCTATGCTTAGTGCTCTTTGTGTGCCTAGGACTGAAATGAACCTGGTAGAGCATCCCACACAAACGAATGCTCCACATGCTGGGTTTCACATGCCACCAACTCCACATTCACAGGCAACTTCAGCGCCACAGCCGTTTTCAGATAGCCCTCAATGCAAAGGCTCTAGACGCAAATATTGGTATGAGATCTAATTCAATCAAGGAAACACTGCATGTTGGTGAAGGGCATATTGAAGAAGGATCAGCCGAGTGGTTCTTGTGGGAGAACAACTCCATTTGGCTCACTAACTTCACACACCATCAGGCTTCCAAGCAGCTCTCAAGGAAACTCAGTTTTCACACTCTATGCTTAGTGCTCTTTCAGTGCCTAGGACTGAAATGAACCTGGTAGAGCATCCCACACAAACGAATGCTCCACATGCGGGTTTCACATGCCACCAACTCCACATTCACAGGCAACTTCAGCGCCACAGCCGTTTTCAGATAGCCCTCAATGCAAAGGCTCTAGACGCAAATATTGGTGTGAGAGCTAATTCAATCAAGGAAACACTGCATGTTGGTGAAGGGCATATTGAAGAAGGATCAGCCGAGTGGTTCTTGTGGGAGAACAACTCCATTTGGCTCACTAACTTCACACACCATCAGGCTTCCAAGCAGCTCTCAAGGAAACTCAGTTTTCACACTCTATGCTTAGTGCTCTTTGTGTGCCTAGGACTGAAATGAAGCTTGGTCAGCATCCCACACAAACGAATGCTCCACATGCGGGTTTCACATGCCACCAACTCCACATTCACAGGCAACTTCAGCGCCACAGCCGTTTTCAGATAGCCCTCAATGCAAAGGCTCTAGACGCAACTATTGGTGTGAGAGCTAATTCAATCAAGGAAACACTGCATGTTGGTGAAGGGCATATTGAAGAAGGATCAGCCGAGTGGTTCTTGTGGGAGAACAACTCCATTTGGCTCACTAACTTCACACACCATCAGGCTTCCAAGCAGCTCTCAAGGAAACTCAGTTTTCACACTCTATGTTTAGTGCCCTTTGAGTGCATTATCTAGGAATGAACCTGGTAGAGCATCCCACACAAACGAATGCTCCACATGCGGGTTTCACATGCCACCAACTCCACATTCACAGGCAACTTCAGCGCCACAGTCGGTTTCAGATAGCCCTCAATGCAAAGGCTCTAGACACAAATATTGGTGTGAGAGCTAATTCAATCAAGGAAGCACTGCATGTTGGTGAAGGGCATATTGAAGAAGGATCAGCCGAGTGGTTCTTGTGGGAGAACAACTCCATTTGGCTCACTAACTTCACACACCATCAGGCTTCCAAGCAGCTCTAAAGGAAACTCAGGTTGCACACTCTATGCTTAGTGCTCTTTGTGTGCCTAGGACTGAAATGAACCTGGTAGAGCATCCCACACAAACGAATGCTCCACATGCGGGTTTCACATGCCACCAACTCCACATTCACAAGCAACTTCAGCGCCACAGTCGTTTTCAGATAGCCCTCAATGCAAAGGCTCTAGACGCAAATATTGGTATGAGATCTAATTCAATCAAGGAAACACTGCATGTTGGTGAAGGGCATATTGAAGAAGGATCAGCCGAGGGGTTCTTGTGGGAGAACAACTCCATTTGGCTCACTAACTTCACACACCATCAGGCTTCCAAGCAGCTCTCAAGGAAACTCAGGTTGCACACTCTATGCTTAGTGCTCTTTGTGTGCCTAGGACTGAAATGAAGCTTGGTGAGCATCCCACACAAACGAATGCTCCACATGCGGGTTTCACATGCCACCAACTCCACATTCACAGGCAACTTCAGCGCCACAGCCGTTTTCAGATAGCCCTCAATGCAAAGACTCTAGACGCAAATATTGGTGTGAGAGCTAATTCAATCAAGGAAACACTGCATGTTGGTGAAGGGCATATTGAAGAAGGATCAGCCGAGTGGTTCTTGTGGGAGAACAACTCCATTTGGCTGACTAACTTCACACACCATCAGGCTTCCAAGCAGCTCTCAAGGAAACTCAGGTTTCACACTCTATGCTTAGTGCCCTTTGTGTGCCTAGGACTGAAATGAACCTGGTAGAGCATCCCACACAAACGAATGCTCCACATGCGGGTTTCACATGCCACCAACTCCACATTCACAGGCAACTTCAGCGCCACAGCCGTTTTCAGAAAGCCCTCAATGCAAAGGCTGTAGACGCAAATATTGGTGTGAGAGCTAATTCAATCAAGGAAACACTGCATGTTGGTGAAGGGCATATTGAAGAAGGATCAGCCGAGTGGTTCTTGTGGGAGAACAACTCCATTTGGCTCACTAACTTCACACACCATCAGGCTTCCAAGCAGCTCTCAAGGAAACTCAGGTTGCACACTCTATGCTTAGTGCTCTTTGTGTGCTTAGGACTGAAATGAAGCTTGGTCAGCATCCCACACAAACGAATGCTCCACATGCGGGTTTCACATGCCACCAACTCCACATTCTCACGCAACTTCAGCGCCACAGCCGTTTTCAGATAGCCCTCAATGCAAAGGCTCTAGACGCAAATATTGGTGTGAGAGCTAATTCAATCAAGGAAACACTGCATGTTGGTGAAGGGCATATTGAAGAAGGATCAGCCGAGTGATTCTTGTGGGAGAACAACTCCATTTGGCTCACTAACTTCACACACCATCAGGCTTCCAAGCAGCTCTCAAGGAAACTCAGTTTTCACACTCTATGCTTAGTGCTCTTTGTGTGCCTAGGACTGAAATGAAGCTTGGTGAGCATCCCACACAAACGAATGCTCCACATGCGGGTTTCACATGCCACCAACTCCACATTCACAGGCAACTTCAGCGCCACAGCCGTTTTCAGATAGCCCTCAATGCAAAGACTCTAGACGCAAATATTGGTGTGAGAGCTAATTCAATCAAGGAAACACTGCATGTTGGTGAAGGGCATATTGAAGAAGGATCAGCCGAGTGGTTCTTGTGGGAGAACAACTCCATTTGGTTAACTTCACACACCATCAGGCTTCCAAGCAGCTCTCAAGGAAACTCAGGTTTCACACTCTATGCTTAGTGCCCTTTGTGTGCCTAGGACTGAAATGAACCTGGTAGAGCATCCCACACAAACGAATGCTCCACATGCGGGTTTCACATGCCACCAACTCCACATTCACAGGCAACTTCAGCGCCACAGCCGTTTTCAGAAAGCCCTCAATGCAAAGGCTGTAGACGCAAATATTGGTGTGAGAGCTAATTCAATCAAGGAAACACTGCATGTTGGTGAAGGGCATATTGAAGAAGGATCAGCCGAGTGGTTCTTGTGGGAGAACAACTCCATTTGGCTCACTAACTTCACACACCATCAGGCTTCCAAGCAGCTCTCAAGGAAACTCAGTTTTCACACTCTATGTTTAGTGCCCTTTGAGTGCATTATCTAGGAATGAACCTGGTAGAGCATCCCACACAAACGAATGCTCCACATGCGGGTTTCACATGCCACCAACTCCACATTCACAGGCAACTTCAGCGCCACAGTCGTTTTCAGATAGCCCTCAATGCAAAGGCTCTAGACGCAAATATTGGTGTGAGAGCTAATTCAATCAAGGAAACACTGCATGTTGGTGAAGGGCATATTGAAGAAGGATCAGCCGAGTGGTTCTTGTGGGAGAACAACTCCATTTGGCTCACTAACTTCACACACCATCAGGCTTCCAAGCAGCTCTCAAGGAAACTCAGGTTGCACACTCTATGCTTAGTGCTCTTTGTGTGCCTAGGACTGAAATGAAGCTTGGTCAGCATCCCACACAAACGAATGCTCCACATGCGGGTTTCACATGCCACCAACTCCACATTCACAGGCAACTTCAGCGCCACAGCCGTTTTCAGATAGCCCTCAATGCAAAGGCTCTAGACGCAACTATTGGTGTGAGAGCTAATTCAATCAAGGAAACACTGCATGTTGGTGAAGGGCATATTGAAGAAGGATCAGCCGAGTGGTTCTTGTGGGAGAACAACTCCATTTGGCTCACTAACTTCACACACCATCAGGCTTCCAAGCAGCTCTCAAGGAAACTCAGTTTTCACACTCTATGCTTAGTGCCCTTTGAGTGCATTATCTAGGAATGAACCTGGTAGAGCATCCCACACAAACGAATGCTCCACATGCGGGTTTCACATGCCACCAACTCCACATTCACAGGCAACTTCAGCGCCACAGTCGTTTTCAGATAGCCCTCAATGCAAAGGCTCTAGACGCAAATATTGGTGTGAGAGCTAATTCAATCAAGGAAACACTGCATGTTGGTGAAGGGCATATTGAAGAAGGATCAGCCGAGTGGTTCTTGTGGGAGAACAACTCCATTTGGCTCACTAACTTCACACACCATCAGGCTTCCAAGCAGCTCTCAAGGAAACTCAGGTTGCACACTCTATGCTTAGTGCTCTTTGTGTGCCTAGGACTGAAATGAAGCTTGGTCAGCATCCCACACAAACGAATGCTCCACATGCGGGTTTCACATGCCACCAACTCCACATTCACAGGCAACTTCAGCGCCACAGCCGTTTTCAGATAGCCCTCAATGCAAAGGCTCTAGACGCAACTATTGGTGTGAGAGCTAATTCAATCAAGGAAACACTGCATGTTGGTGAAGGGCATATTGAAGAAGGATCAGCCGAGTGGTTCTTGTGGGAGAACAACTCCATTTGGCTCACTAACTTCACACACCATCAGGCTTCCAAGCAGCTCTCAAGGAAACTCAGTTTTCACACTCTATGCTTAGTGCCCTTTGAGTGCATTATCTAGGAATGAACCTGGTAGAGCATCCCACACAAACGAATGCTCCACATGCGGGTTTCACATGCCACCAACTCCACATTCACAGGCAACTTCAGCGCCACAGCCGTTTTCAGATAGCCCTCAATGCAAAGGCTCTAGACGCAAATATTGGTGTGAGAGCTAATTCAATCAAGGAAACACTGCATGTTGGTGAAGGGCATATTGAAGAAGGATCAGCCGAGTGGTTCTTGTGGGAGAACAACTCCATTTGGCTCACTAACTTCACACACCATCAGGCTTCCAAGCAGCTCTCAAGGAAACTCAGGTTGCACACTCTATGCTTAGTGCTCTTTGTGTGCCTAGGACTGAAATGAAGCTTGGTGAGCATCCCACACAAACGAATGCTCCACATGCGGGTTTCACATGCCACCAACTCCACATTCACAGGCAACTTCAGCGCCACAGCCGTTTTCAGATAGCCCTCAATGCAAAGGCTCTAGACGCAAATATTGGTGTGAGAGCTAATTCAATCAAGGAAACACTGCATGTTGGTGAAGGGCATATTGAAGAAGGATCAGCCAAGTGGTTCTTGTGGGAGAACAACTCCATTTGGCTCACTAACTTCACACACCATCAGGCTTCCAAGCAGCTCTCAAGGAAACTCAGTTTTCACACTCTATGCTTAGTGCCCTTTGAGTGCATTATCTAGGAATGAACCTGGTAGAGCATCCCACACAAACGAATGCTCCACATGCGGGTTTCACATGCCACCAACTCCACATTCACAGGCAACTTCAGCGCCACAGCCGTTTTCAGATAGCCCTCAATGCAAAGGCTCTAGACGCAACTATGGGTGTGAGAGCTAATTCAATCAAGGAAACACTGCATGTTGGTGAAGGGCATATTGAAGAAGGATCAGCCGAGTGGTTCTTGTGGGAGAACAACTCCATTTGGCTCACTAACTTCACACACCATCAGGCTTCCAAGCAGCTCTCAAGGAAACTCAGGTTGCACACTCTATGCTTAGTGCTCTTTGTGTGCGTAGGACTGAAATGAAGCTTGGTCAGCATCCCACACAAACGAATGCTCCACATGCGGGTTTCACATGCCACCAACTCCACATTCTCACGCAAATTCAGCGCCACAGCCGTTTTCAGATAGCCCTCAATGCAAAGGCTCTAGACGCAACTATTGGTGTGAGAGCTAATTCAATCAAGGAAACACTGCATGTTGGTGAAGGGCATATTGAAGAAGGATCAGCCGAGTGGTTCTTGTGGGAGAACAACTCCATTTGGCTCACTAACTTCACACACCATCAGGCTTCCAAGCAGCTCTCAAGGAAACTCAGGTTGCACACTCTATGCTTAGTGCCCTTTGAGTGCATTATCTAGGAATGAACCTGGTAGAGCATCCCACACAAACGAATGCTCCACATGCGGGTTTCACATGCCACCAACTCCACATTCACAGGCAACTTCAGCGCCACAGCCGTTTTCAGATAGCCCTCAATGCAAAGGCTCTAGACGCAAATATTGGTGTGAGAGCTAATTCAATCAAGGAAACACTGCATGTTGGTGAAGGGCATATTGAAGAAGGATCAGCCGAGTGGTTCTTGTGGGAGAACAACTCCATTTGGCTCACTAACTTCACACACCATCAGGCTTCCAAGCAGCTCTAAAGGAAACTCAGGTTGCACACTCTATGCTTAGTGCTCTTTGTGTGCCTAGGACTGAAATGAACCTGGTAGAGCATCCCACACAAACGAATGCTCCACATGCGGGTTTCACATGCCACCAACTCCACATTCACAGGCAACTTCAGCGCCACAGCCGTTTTCAGATAGCCCTCAATGCAAAGGCTCTAGACGCAAATATTGGTATGAGATCTAATTCAATCAAGGAAACACTGCATGTTGGTGAAGGGCATATTGAAGAAGGATCAGCCGAGGGGTTCTTGTGGGAGAACAACTCCATTTGGCTCACTAACTTCACACACCATCAGGCTTCCAAGCAGCTCTCAAGGAAACTCAGGTTGCACACTCTATGCTTAGTGCTCTTTGTGTGCCTAGGACTGAAATGAAGCTTGGTGAGCATCCCACACAAACGAATGCTCCACATGCGGGTTTCACATGCCACCAACTCCACATTCACAGGCAACTTCAGCGCCACAGCCGTTTTCAGATAGCCCTCAATGCAAAGACTCTAGACGCAAATATTGGTGTGAGAGCTAATTCAATCAAGGAAACACTGCATGTTGGTGAAGGGCATATTGAAGAAGGATCAGCCGAGTGGTTCTTGTGGGAGAACAACTCCATTTGGCTGACTAACTTCACACACCATCAGGCTTCCAAGCAGCTCTCAAGGAAACTCAGGTTTCACACTCTATGCTTAGTGCCCTTTGTGTGCCTAGGACTGAAATGAACCTGGTAGAGCATCCCACACAAACGAATGCTCCACATGCGGGTTTCACATGCCACCAACTCCACATTCACAGGCAACTTCAGCGCCACAGCCGTTTTCAGAAAGCCCTCAATGCAAAGGCTGTAGACGCAAATATTGGTGTGAGAGCTAATTCAATCAAGGAAACACTGCATGTTGGTGAAGGGCATATTGAAGAAGGATCAGCCGAGTGGTTCTTGTGGGAGAACAACTCCATTTGGCTCACTAACTTCACACACCATCAGGCTTCCAAGCAGCTCTCAAGGAAACTCAGGTTGCACACTCTATGCTTAGTGCTCTTTGTGTGCTTAGGACTGAAATGAAGCTTGGTCAGCATCCCACACAAACGAATGCTCCACATGCGGGTTTCACATGCCACCAACTCCACATTCTCACGCAACTTCAGCGCCACAGCCGTTTTCAGATAGCCCTCAATGCAAAGGCTCTAGACGCAAATATTGGTGTGAGAGCTAATTCAATCAAGGAAACACTGCATGTTGGTGAAGGGCATATTGAAGAAGGATCAGCCGAGTGATTCTTGTGGGAGAACAACTCCATTTGGCTCACTAACTTCACACACCATCAGGCTTCCAAGCAGCTCTCAAGGAAACTCAGTTTTCACACTCTATGCTTAGTGCTCTTTGTGTGCCTAGGACTGAAATGAAGCTTGGTGAGCATCCCACACAAACGAATGCTCCACATGCGGGTTTCACATGCCACCAACTCCACATTCACAGGCAACTTCAGCGCCACAGCCGTTTTCAGATAGCCCTCAATGCAAAGACTCTAGACGCAAATATTGGTGTGAGAGCTAATTCAATCAAGGAAACACTGCATGTTGGTGAAGGGCATATTGAAGAAGGATCAGCCGAGTGGTTCTTGTGGGAGAACAACTCCATTTGGTTAACTTCACACACCATCAGGCTTCCAAGCAGCTCTCAAGGAAACTCAGGTTTCACACTCTATGCTTAGTGCCCTTTGTGTGCCTAGGACTGAAATGAACCTGGTAGAGCATCCCACACAAACGAATGCTCCACATGCGGGTTTCACATGCCACCAACTCCACATTCACAGGCAACTTCAGCGCCACAGCCGTTTTCAGAAAGCCCTCAATGCAAAGGCTCTAGACGCAAATATTGGTGTGAGAGCTAATTCAATCAAGGAAACACTGCATGTTGGTGAAGGGCATATTGAAGAAGGATCAGCCGAGTGGTTCTTGTGGGAGAACAACTCCATTTGGCTCACTAACTTCACACACCATCAGGCTTCCAAGCAGCTCTCAAGGAAACTCAGTTTTCACACTCTATGTTTAGTGCCCTTTGAGTGCATTATCTAGGAATGAACCTGGTAGAGCATCCCACACAAACGAATGCTCCACATGCGGGTTTCACATGCCACCAACTCCACATTCACAGGCAACTTCAGCGCCACAGTCGTTTTCAGATAGCCCTCAATGCAAAGGCTCTAGACGCAAATATTGGTGTGAGAGCTAATTCAATCAAGGAAACACTGCATGTTGGTGAAGGGCATATTGAAGAAGGATCAGCCGAGTGGTTCTTGTGGGAGAACAACTCCATTTGGCTCACTAACTTCACACACCATCAGGCTTCCAAGCAGCTCTCAAGGAAACTCAGGTTGCACACTCTATGCTTAGTGCTCTTTGTGTGCCTAGGACTGAAATGAAGCTTGGTCAGCATCCCACACAAACGAATGCTCCACATGCGGGTTTCACATGCCACCAACTCCACATTCACAGGCAACTTCAGCGCCACAGCCGTTTTCAGATAGCCCTCAATGCAAAGGCTCTAGACGCAACTATTGGTGTGAGAGCTAATTCAATCAAGGAAACACTGCATGTTGGTGAAGGGCATATTGAAGAAGGATCAGCCGAGTGGTTCTTGTGGGAGAACAACTCCATTTGGCTCACTAACTTCACACACCATCAGGCTTCCAAGCAGCTCTCAAGGAAACTCAGTTTTCACACTCTATGCTTAGTGCCCTTTGAGTGCATTATCTAGGAATGAACCTGGTAGAGCATCCCACACAAACGAATGCTCCACATGCGGGTTTCACATGCCACCAACTCCACATTCACAGGCAACTTCAGCGCCACAGCCGTTTTCAGATAGCCCTCAATGCAAAGGCTCTAGACGCAAATATTGGTGTGAGAGCTAATTCAATCAAGGAAACACTGCATGTTGGTGAAGGGCATATTGAAGAAGGATCAGCCGAGTGGTTCTTGTGGGAGAACAACTCCATTTGGCTCACTAACTTCACACACCATCAGGCTTCCAAGCAGCTCTCAAGGAAACTCAGGTTGCACACTCTATGCTTAGTGCTCTTTGTGTGCCTAGGACTGAAATGAAGCTTGGTGAGCATCCCACACAAACGAATGCTCCACATGCGGGTTTCACATGCCACCAACTCCACATTCACAGGCAACTTCAGCGCCACAGCCGTTTTCAGATAGCCCTCAATGCAAAGGCTCTAGACGCAAATATTGGTGTGAGAGCTAATTCAATCAAGGAAACACTGCATGTTGGTGAAGGGCATATTGAAGAAGGATCAGCCAAGTGGTTCTTGTGGGAGAACAACTCCATTTGGCTCACTAACTTCACACACCATCAGGCTTCCAAGCAGCTCTCAAGGAAACTCAGTTTTCACACTCTATGCTTAGTGCCCTTTGAGTGCATTATCTAGGAATGAACCTGGTAGAGCATCCCACACAAACGAATGCTCCACATGCGGGTTTCACATGCCACCAACTCCACATTCACAGGCAACTTCAGCGCCACAGCCGTTTTCAGATAGCCCTCAATGCAAAGGCTCTAGACGCAAATATTGGTGTGAGAGCTAATTCAATCAAGGAAACACTGCATGTTGGTGAAGGGCATATTGAAGAAGGATCAGCCGAGTGGTTCTTGTGGGAGAACAACTCCATTTGGCTCACTAACTTCACACACCATCAGGCTTCCAAGCAGCTCTCAAGGAAACTCAGGTTGCACACTCTGTGCTTAGTGCTCTTTGTGTGCCTAGGACTGAAATGAAGCTTGGTCAGCATCCCACACAAACGAATGCTCCACATGCGGGTTTCACATGCCACCAACTCCACATTCACAGGCAACTTCAGCGCCACAGCCGTTTTCAGATAGCCCTCAATGCAAAGGCTCTAGACGCAAATATTGGTGTGAGAGCTAATTCAATCAAGGAAACACTGCATGTTGGTGAAGGGCATATTGAAGAAGGATCAGCCAAGTGGTTCTTGTGGGAGAACAACTCCATTTGGCTCACTAACTTCACACACCATCATGCTTCCAAGCAGCTCTCAAGGAAACTCAGTTTTCACACTCTATGCTTAGTGCCCTTTGAGTGCATTATCTAGGAATGAACCTGGTAGAGCATCCCACACAAACGAATGCTCCACATGCGGGTTTCACATGCCACCAACTCCACATTCACAGGCAACTTCAGCGCCACAGCCGTTTTCAGATAGCCCTCAATGCAAAGGCTCTAGACGCAAATATTGGTGTGAGAGCTAATTCAATCAAGGAAACACTGCATGTTGGTGAAGGGCATATTGAAGAAGGATCAGCCGAGTGGTTCTTGTGGGAGAACAACTCCATTTGGCTCACTAACTTCACACACCATCAGGCTTCCAAGCAGCTCTCAAGGAAACTCAGGTTGCACACTCTGTGCTTAGTGCTCTTTGTGTGCCTAGGACTGAAATGAAGCTTGGTCAGCATCCCACACAAACGAATGCTCCACATGCGGGTTTCACATGCCACCAACTCCACATTCACAGGCAACTTCAGCGCCACAGCCGTTTTCAGATAGCCCTCAATGCAAAGGCTCTAGACGCAAATATTGGTGTGAGAGCTAATTCAATCAAGGAAACACTGCATGTTGGTGAAGGGCATATTGAAGAAGGATCAGCCGAGTGGTTCTTGTGGGAGAACAACTCCATTTGGCTCACTAACTTCACACACCATCAGGCTTCCAAGCAGCTCTCAAGGAAACTCAGTTTTCACACTCTATGCTTAGTGCCCTTTGAGTGCATTATCTACGAATGAACCTGGTAGAGCATCCCACACAAACGAATGCTCCACATGCGGGTTTCACATGCCACCAACTCCACATTCACAGGCAACTTCAGCGCCACAGCCGTTTTCAGATAGCCCTCAATGCAAAGGCTCTAGACGCAACTATGGGTGTGAGAGCTAATTCAATCAAGGAAACACTGCATGTTGGTGAAGGGCATATTGAAGAAGGATCAGCCGAGTGGTTCTTGTGGGAGAACAACTCCATTTGGCTCACTAACTTCACACACCATCAGGCTTCCAAGCAGCTCTCAAGGAAACTCAGGTTGCACACTCTATGCTTAGTGCTCTTTGTGTGCGTAGGACTGAAATGAAGCTTGGTCAGCATCCCACACAAACGAATGCTCCACATGCGGGTTTCACATGCCACCAACTCCACATTCTCACGCAAATTCAGCGCCACAGCCGTTTTCAGATAGCCCTCAATGCAAAGGCTCTAGACGCAACTATTGGTGTGAGAGCTAATTCAATCAAGGAAACACTGCATGTTGGTGAAGGGCATATTGAAGAAGGATCAGCCGAGTGGTTCTTGTGGGAGAACAACTCCATTTGGCTCACTAACTTCACACACCATCAGGCTTCCAAGCAGCTCTCAAGGAAACTCAGGTTGCACACTCTATGCTTAGTGCCCTTTGAGTGCATTATCTAGGAATGAACCTGGTAGAGCATCCCACACAAACGAATGCTCCACATGCGGGTTTCACATGCCACCAACTCCACATTCACAGGCAACTTCAGCGCCACAGCCGTTTTCAGATAGCCCTCAATGCAAAGGCTCTAGACGCAAATATTGGTGTGAGAGCTAATTCAATCAAGGAAACACTGCATGTTGGTGAAGGGCATATTGAAGAAGGATCAGCCGAGTGGTTCTTGTGGGAGAACAACTCCATTTGGCTCACTAACTTCACACACCATCAGGCTTCCAAGCAGCTCTAAGGAAACTCAGGTTGCACACTCTATGCTTAGTGCTCTTTGTGTGCCTAGGACTGAAATGAACCTGGTAGAGCATCCCACACAAACGAATGCTCCACATGCGGGTTTCACATGCCACCAACTCCACATTCACAGGCAACTTCAGCGCCACAGCCGTTTTCAGATAGCCCTCAATGCAAAGGCTCTAGACGCAAATATTGGTATGAGATCTAATTCAATCAAGGAAACACTGCATGTTGGTGAAGGGCATATTGAAGAAGGATCAGCCGAGGGGTTCTTGTGGGAGAACAACTCCATTTGGCTCACTAACTTCACACACCATCAGGCTTCCAAGCAGCTCTCAAGGAAACTCAGGTTGCACACTCTATGCTTAGTGCTCTTTGTGTGCCTAGGACTGAAATGAAGCTTGGTGAGCATCCCACACAAACGAATGCTCCACATGCGGGTTTCACATGCCACCAACTCCACATTCACAGGCAACTTCAGCGCCACAGCCGTTTTCAGATAGCCCTCAATGCAAAGACTCTAGACGCAAATATTGGTGTGAGAGCTAATTCAATCAAGGAAACACTGCATGTTGGTGAAGGGCATATTGAAGAAGGATCAGCCGAGTGGTTCTTGTGGGAGAACAACTCCATTTGGCTGACTAACTTCACACACCATCAGGCTTCCAAGCAGCTCTCAAGGAAACTCAGGTTTCACACTCTATGCTTAGTGCCCTTTGTGTGCCTAGGACTGAAATGAACCTGGTAGAGCATCCCACACAAACGAATGCTCCACATGCGGGTTTCACATGCCACCAACTCCACATTCACAGGCAACTTCAGCGCCACAGCCGTTTTCAGAAAGCCCTCAATGCAAAGGCTGTAGACGCAAATATTGGTGTGAGAGCTAATTCAATCAAGGAAACACTGCATGTTGGTGAAGGGCATATTGAAGAAGGATCAGCCGAGTGGTTCTTGTGGGAGAACAACTCCATTTGGCTCACTAACTTCACACACCATCAGGCTTCCAAGCAGCTCTCAAGGAAACTCAGGTTGCACACTCTATGCTTAGTGCTCTTTGTGTGCTTAGGACTGAAATGAAGCTTGGTCAGCATCCCACACAAACGAATGCTCCACATGCGGGTTTCACATGCCACCAACTCCACATTCTCACGCAACTTCAGCGCCACAGCCGTTTTCAGATAGCCCTCAATGCAAAGGCTCTAGACGCAAATATTGGTGTGAGAGCTAATTCAATCAAGGAAACACTGCATGTTGGTGAAGGGCATATTGAAGAAGGATCAGCCGAGTGATTCTTGTGGGAGAACAACTCCATTTGGCTCACTAACTTCACACACCATCAGGCTTCCAAGCAGCTCTCAAGGAAACTCAGTTTTCACACTCTATGCTTAGTGCTCTTTGTGTGCCTAGGACTGAAATGAAGCTTGGTGAGCATCCCACACAAACGAATGCTCCACATGCGGGTTTCACATGCCACCAACTCCACATTCACAGGCAACTTCAGCGCCACAGCCGTTTTCAGATAGCCCTCAATGCAAAGACTCTAGACGCAAATATTGGTGTGAGAGCTAATTCAATCAAGGAAACACTGCATGTTGGTGAAGGGCATATTGAAGAAGGATCAGCCGAGTGGTTCTTGTGGGAGAACAACTCCATTTGGTTAACTTCACACACCATCAGGCTTCCAAGCAGCTCTCAAGGAAACTCAGGTTTCACACTCTATGCTTAGTGCCCTTTGTGTGCCTAGGACTGAGATGAACCTGGTAGAGCATCCCACACAAACGAATGCTCCACATGCGGGTTTCACATGCCACCAACTCCACATTCACAGGCAACTTCAGCGCCACAGCCGTTTTCAGAAAGCCCTCAATGCAAAGGCTGTAGACGCAAATATTGGTGTGAGAGCTAATTCAATCAAGGAAACACTGCATGTTGGTGAAGGGCATATTGAAGAAGGATCAGCCGAGTGGTTCTTGTGGGAGAACAACTCCATTTGGCTCACTAACTTCACACACCATCAGGCTTCCAAGCAGCTCTCAAGGAAACTCAGTTTTCACACTCTATGTTTAGTGCCCTTTGAGTGCATTATCTAGGAATGAACCTGGTAGAGCATCCCACACAAACGAATGCTCCACATGCGGGTTTCACATGCCACCAACTCCACATTCACAGGCAACTTCAGCGCCACAGTCGTTTTCAGATAGCCCTCAATGCAAAGGCTCTAGACGCAAATATTGGTGTGAGAGCTAATTCAATCAAGGAAACACTGCATGTTGGTGAAGGGCATATTGAAGAAGGATCAGCCGAGTGGTTCTTGTGGGAGAACAACTCCATTTGGCTCACTAACTTCACACACCATCAGGCTTCCAAGCAGCTCTCAAGGAAACTCAGGTTGCACACTCTATGCTTAGTGCTCTTTGTGTGCCTAGGACTGAAATGAAGCTTGGTCAGCATCCCACACAAACGAATGCTCCACATGCGGGTTTCACATGCCACCAACTCCACATTCACAGGCAACTTCAGCGCCACAGCCGTTTTCAGATAGCCCTCAATGCAAAGGCTCTAGACGCAACTATTGGTGTGAGAGCTAATTCAATCAAGGAAACACTGCATGTTGGTGAAGGGCATATTGAAGAAGGATCAGCCGAGTGGTTCTTGTGGGAGAACAACTCCATTTGGCTCACTAACTTCACACACCATCAGGCTTCCAAGCAGCTCTCAAGGAAACTCAGTTTTCACACTCTATGCTTAGTGCCCTTTGAGTGCATTATCTAGGAATGAACCTGGTAGAGCATCCCACACAAACGAATGCTCCACATGCGGGTTTCACATGCCACCAACTCCACATTCACAGGCAACTTCAGCGCCACAGTCGTTTTCAGATAGCCCTCAATGCAAAGGCTCTAGACGCAAATATTGGTGTGAGAGCTAATTCAATCAAGGAAACACTGCATGTTGGTGAAGGGCATATTGAAGAAGGATCAGCCGAGTGGTTCTTGTGGGAGAACAACTCCATTTGGCTCACTAACTTCACACACCATCAGGCTTCCAAGCAGCTCTCAAGGAAACTCAGGTTGCACACTCTATGCTTAGTGCTCTTTGTGTGCCTAGGACTGAAATGAAGCTTGGTCAGCATCCCACACAAACGAATGCTCCACATGCGGGTTTCACATGCCACCAACTCCACATTCACAGGCAACTTCAGCGCCACAGCCGTTTTCAGATAGCCCTCAATGCAAAGGCTCTAGACGCAACTATTGGTGTGAGAGCTAATTCAATCAAGGAAACACTGCATGTTGGTGAAGGGCA